>NC_056740.1:220220133-220225133 GCF_019279795.1 Protopterus annectens
TATATATATATGTAAAATATATATATATATATATATATATATATATATATATATATATATAATATATTTTATTTTTATTTATTTATTTATTTAACATTTGTTGACCGGGAATGTCCGACTAGGTTCCACAGAGCCTGTTTTCAGCGGAGGCCCGGGGAAAAATGCTCCGGATGCATGATTTTGGAATGTGGGAGGAAACCGGAGTACCCGGAGAAAACCCACGCAAACACAGGGAGAACATGCAAACTCCACACAGAAGGCACCCCAGCCGAGAATCGAACCAGAGAACCTCTTGCTGTGAGGCGACAATGTTAACCACTGCACCACTGTGCCGCCCAGTATAATATATGTATAATATATATATATATATATAATATATGTACATATATATATATATATATATATATATATATAATATATGTACATATATATATATATATATATATATATATATATATATATATATATGGCATCATCATCATCATCTTCTTTTGGTTGTTCCCGTTAGGGGTCGCCACAGCGTATCATCTGATGTTATGTGATCCTATCTCGCCTACATTCTGAACTGATGGGCTCGGCACGCTATGCTGTAGAGCGAAGCCTCTTATTGGCTGAGCTATTCTCTATCCCAGGATGCACCACCACTAATCCCCCAGATCTCGTTTGCCGCTTACAAGCTAGGACGTGGTTTCAAACTTGGCTGAGCTAAGTGCTGTTTTCTTAAAGTTGTTCTGTCAAGAAATTCTTTATTTCTTACCCAAAAGCTGTTTTAACAGCTATCGTTGTGTTTCTGTGTGTTTTTGATAATATTTTGTGGAAAATTTGTGTGATTGATTAGGGAAAGGTTTCCGTTTAAGTTAGAGGGGTCTTCCCCTATTTCTTAGCGAGTTTTCTTATTTTTAGGGAGGTCAAGTACCTGTTTAAGTTAGAGGGTTCTTGGCCTTCCTTTTTGGTGTTTGTTGTACTTGTTATCTTTGGTTTTCTTTTAAAAAAAAAAAAAAAAAGGATTTATTGTTGTTATAATCTTTGTTTTCTGACATAGATAGTGATTTTTTCCACTGTTATAGTGAGTGTTTTAGAGGCATTATGTCCAAAGAACATAGACCCTCAGGATTCAAGAAGTGCACGAGGTGCAATTATAAAATGTCCATAACCGATGATCACTCCTTGTGCGTATACTGTTTAGGCGCCAAGCACATACAGGAGTCTTGCAGTGTGTGTCACGCGTTTTCCTCTAGGGTCCTCCAAGAGAGGAAGAATAAATTGATCTTGAAAGGGCTGATCAAACCCTCCTTCGAGGAGGCCTTATCTTCCTCTCCAACTAAGAAAAAGAAAGCGTCGGCTCAGACCAGCCCGTCGGAACCGACTACTAAGAAATCTAGGCAGGCTTCTCCATCGGCTCCACGGACTTCAGAGCCAAGGGCAGAATGGTCTGCCTCGATGCCTCCAGTCTCGACTCCTCTAGTTTCGGAGCCGATGACTGGGGCTTCGAGAGGCGGGTCACCTTCATCGGCTCAACTGATTTTGGAGCCGATGAGGGTTGCCGGCTCAGACTCTTCCCCTTCGGTGCCGAAGCCCTCCTTGGCACCGAGGGAAATTGTTTTGGAATCTCCCTCTGCACCGATACTGGTCGAGTCTATTCGGAGCCGGTCCCCCAGTCCTTCGGAACTGATGGAGAAGTCGGTTCGGACCCGATCGGTTTCCTCCCGATCTTCCAATATGTCGGATTCGGACATCGACAGGGTGCTCCTAACACTGTTTCAGTCTCCTGTATTCCAGAAATTAGTTTCGGCTCCAGCCCATTCGGCTTCGGAGCCGATGGCCCACCCTGTAATTCTGGTTCCTCCTCCAACAGCCTCGGCACCGTTGGAGCCGGTGCTGGTAGAGCCGATGGAGGTTTTCGGGTCGGCCCCGACCCTTACTCCAACCCCGGCTCTCGAGTCGGAGTTCGGTACACGGACCTCCTCTGTCGGCCCCGGGGGGGACGCTTTGGGACCGATGTTTTCAGTTCCGAGCTTTCCTCTCGGTGCGTCTGCTGCGGGGGTACCATCTACTGTTGTGGCCACGGGGGTTGGACCTTCCCAGGATTCTGGTGGTCCGGCTTTCAGGGCCATGAGGAGTGCGCTGGCCAAATCTTCTTTGGCTACCTCCACGGTCTCACCAGCACCTTCCCTACATACGTAGACTGGGTCTTTGATAGTCCCCCTGTCCTTAGACAGCGGAGCCCCGGGGCCTGAGGTCACCCCCACTGGGGGTTCCCCCCCTCCTGGAGGTCCCTCTGAAGCTTCTTCAGAGAAACCCCCAAGGAAAAGATCGTGCAAGAGGAAGCACGTCGACTCCCCCGATGAGTCTCTCACGTCAGACACTGATCTTGATGATGCGGAGGGGTCCCCTAAGTCAACCTCATATGATGTCTCCTTTGCAGACATCTTGGAAGCCCTCAAACAACGAGGCGGCTGGCATTCCAAACCCCCTTCTGCTGACAAGTCGGTGTTCCTTAAGGCCTTCGGGGCTCAGCCCTCCGCCTCCTGGGTGTCTCCGCCCTTCGACGAGCTCCTAGATTTGATCTGTCGAAGGGCGTGGGAACATCCAGACTCTGTGGAACCGGTGCCTGCTCGCCCAAATAAGTTCCTATCAGCACCCCCAGAGTAGGAGTTTTTGACCAAAGGTGTGGCTGTAGATGCCTTGGTGGTGGCATCTGCTACCCAACAAGATGTAGCAGAGGCTTCAACGTCCGTCCATCCTCCTAATAAGGAATCTAGGAGCATGGATCGGTACGGGAAGCGCACTCTCAGTTCAGCGGCCTTTACCTTAAGGTCCCTGAACTATTTAACGCACTTCACCAGATTTCAGAGGGATCTAATCAAGGAGCTTTCAGATACCCTCTTGGGTAACCTACCTGAGCAGCTGGCCAGGACGGTTGGCTCTCAGTTGGCTACGCTGTCATCGATATCAAACTCATCCATGAGGCTCATTTCATATGCGGCCGAGGGGGCGAGTAGAGCGGCGGGTACGGGTATTGCTCTACGGAGGCAAGCCTGGCTCCGCCTGTGTCATTTTGCGGAAGCCTTTAAGTCTTCCTTTGCCGACGCTCCCTTTGATGGGTCGTCTTTGTTTGGACCCAAGGTAAAGGACACATTGACCCGCTGCGAGCAAGAAGGTAAGACTTTGACTGCCGTAGGGGCACGATTTTCCACTCCCTTTCGGCCTTATCCCAAGGCTAAAAGAGGAGGGAAAATGTGGTTCCGTAGATCCCAGAAGTCTTATCCCTCAGAGCAGGATGATCCCCCTTCTAGAGGCAGAGGAGGGGTAAATTTTTCTGGAAGACTCCGTCCCAGAGGCGGCAGAGGCCCCCGCAAGTCCTTTCGTGGCTCTTCAGCCTTCCACAATCCCTGAAGGATTGCCCGACTGTGCAGCTCCGGAGCCAGTCGGGGGTTGTTTTTCAAGGCACCTCAAAGCCTGGGAAGGTATCACTCAGAACCGATGGGTGCTTCGAATTATCGCCGGAGGTTACGCCATCCCCTTTTCTCACTTCCCACCTCCGTCCAAGAAAATCCCGGACCCGCCACCCAGTCAACGGGAAATTGCAGCCTTAGAAGTCTCAAAGCTGCTTCAAAAAAGAGTCATCCAACCAGTCCCTGCAGACCAGATCGGATTAGGGACTTGCTCAAGATTCTTTTTTGTGCCAAAAAAGACCGGGGACTTGAGGCCCATTTTGGATCTCAGCATTCTAAATCGTTCAGTCAAAAAGTCCAAGTTCCGAATGGTCACCTTACAATCCATTCTCCCACTGCTGGAGAAAGGTTTTTGGATGTGCTCCATAGATCTCAAGGATGCCTATTACCACATCCTGGTAGATCAGGCGTCCAGGAGACATTTGCGCTTCAGCCTGGGAGACAGTCATTTTCAGTTCCATGGCTGCCCTTTGGTCTCACCACAGCCCCCAGGGTGTTCACCAAATGTTTGGCGGTCGTGACTGCTCACCTGAGGAGTCTAGGATTCCAGGTGTTTCCGTATCTGGACGACTGGCTCCTAACTGCCACCTCCAGGCGTCTACTATTGCAGAACCTACAAGCCACAATATCACTAGGCACTTCCCTTGGAATCACCTTCAATTGGCCAAAGTCTGTGTTGCTGCCATCTCAGCGTATAAGATTCATTCATCGGAGTAGAGATAGACTCAAACCAAATGCGGGTCTATCTTCCTACAAAAAGGATACAAACTATACAGGCTCAAGTCCGAGCCTTGCTTCTCAGATCCAAAGCTCCAGCCAGGATGGTCCTGCAGCTATTGGGATCTATGTCGGCCACTGTTCTTCTAGTCCCCCTAGCAAGATTGCATATGAGAATTCTCCAGTGGCTTCTTTCGACACAGTGGTCCTTTCAGGATCTCCCTCTCAGTCACCTCATACGGATCACGGAAACCTGCAAACGGGACCTTCGCTGGTGGCTGGTGCCCTCCAATCTGGATCAGGGACGACCCTTTGTTCCACCTTCTCCTATGGCCACTTTGACTACGGACGCCTCCCAGATGGGGTGGGGGGGGCATTCCCTGGGCAGGTCAGTCCAAGGCAAATGGCATTCAGAAGAGAGTCTTCTTCATATCAACATTTTGGAAATGAGGGCGGTGCTTCTGTCTCTACAAGCCCTCCACGATTACCTCCCTCAGGGCGTAATTGCCATTCACTCCGACAACATGTCAGTGGTCTGGTATCTGAACAAGCAGGGAGGGACCAGATCCTACCCTCTTTGCAGAGAGGCCATGAGAGTTTGGGAATGGACAGTGGCGACCAGACGTTTTCTGATAGCAACTCATATCCCTGGCAAATCCAACGTGATAGCCGACAGACTGAGCAGAACTATCCTCTCTCCTCACGAGTGGTCTCTGAACGATGCAGTGACAACTCAGATCTTCAGCAGATGGGGAACTCCTTGTTGCGACCTCTTCGCAACCCCGCTGAACGCGAAGTGCAGAAAGTTCTTCTCCCTCACTCCAGCTC
>NC_056740.1:220230133-220280133 GCF_019279795.1 Protopterus annectens
GGACCTTTCCCATTAGCAAGAGAGAGTGCATACAAGTGTATACCATCCATTGCAGTATTTCAGGAACTGCGGAGGTCATGGTTATTCCTGTGGTGTATTGTGTTTTGCTGTCAAAAACTAAGGAATGTTACGATCAATTCTGGAAGGCTGTAATACAGCTGTGTACTGATTACCAACTGCTATTGAAGCCAAATATGATTTTGAGCGATTTTGAGAAAGGAGCAGTAAACTGCATAGCTAGGAATTTACCAGACAGTATGCCTAAAGGCTGCTGGTTTCATGTCTGCCAACAGCTGTGGTGCCAAATACAGAAGTTGTGGTTGGCCTCCTTGTTTGGGAATGATACACAGTTTGCATTACAGTGTAAGCAGATACCAGCGCTGGCATTCCTGTCACCAGACGCTGTCCTGCCCACATTGGATAAGATTGCAGCTGATGTGCCTGAGGCAGGAAAACCACTTTGTGATTTCTTCTGTAATAACTACATTATGGGATGTCCAAGGAGATATGGCATACGGAGTGCTACACGTGAAAGGTTACCCCCTTTATTCTATGTTCAGTTCTGGAACCATTGAGATACATGCCTACAGGGCTATCCCAGAAGCCAAAGCACGGTGGACGGATGGCATAGACGCCTGGTTAGCCTACTAGGGAAGAAACAACTTTACATCATGGATGTTCTACTTACCATCAGATTAGAGCAGAATCATTTAGAAGACCTGAAGAGTCATCTGCTGTCATGTGCCCCATCATCACCTAAATGCAGACGGCTACATGACAAGGAATCTCAGTTCATGAGACTATTGGAACGTAGGGATGAGATGACATGTCATGGACTGGCCAAACTCGTTGCTTTGCATTGCTCCTACTAACATTCACACAAGGGGATTATGTGTGACTAAAGGGACTTTTATTGCCATTTGTGTGAATGATACAAGACACAATATGCACTTATTCTGTTGATTCTAAATGAAGTCATAGCATGGGAGAAGTATTTCCCTTTCACAGAGGCTTTATTGAGGTGTACTAACAGTTACTTTGCTGTTAGTAGAGCAATTTCAACAATATGTTTGTATATCATGCACAGGATTTGGTGATATGCACCCGGGAATCCGAAAATGAAAAAAAAAAAATTCAAGACGGGAAATTCGATATTTGGAAGTATAATGTCAAATTTTCGACTTTTGTATTAATTTCGACAATATGAACACTTCGACATTGTCATTTTTGACCATATCATTAGATAAAATGATAGCTTTACATTATGATTTTCAATTTTATGATAGTAAACCTATGTGTGTGTGTGTGTGTGTGTGTGTGTGTGTGTGTGTGTGTGTGTGTGTGTGTGTGTGTGTGTGTGTGTGTGTATGTGTGTGTATATATATCTTCATAATTCTAGACTGAATAGAGGCATTTCAGATGAGAACAGCAAACATGGTGTGCAGTCTGTACAAGAAGCTGTATGGTGACAAGAAAAGAAAACATAGTGTTGAAGAAAGACATTGATTTCTGTTGTGTAATGTTTTTAAAAGACAACTATGAGAAGATATAGTTTGGAGATAAGTGATGCACAGCTCAGAGGACACAAGTAAAGTATTATTTCACAGAATGTGTGGTTGACAAACTAAACAGTATAACTTAAGCACTGTTTTCAAACACATTAACATAAAGTAAGAATGCAGTGCTCATCTCTGAAGTATTTTTAAGAGTTTGGGATAAAAAATAAACTGCATGTTAAATACGATATGCATTTTAACTAATAGTTAGCTGTCATTCTAAGTGAATCAAGCTGTCCGTAACTGCTACATGAATCTATATTTCTTTGTTGGCTCTGCCACTTAGAACATTTTGGCTATCACTAGAATCCCAGAGGATGGAGGAGCTATCTGAGGAAAGGAAGTTGGGAAGAATTCTAATGTGGAAATGCCATTGTCGAAAAGGCTTTTAAGTGCATCTCCTGCACTAAGGACACTGGGGCCATGAGCCCACCTAAAGAGTATATACAACACTCTTGCCAGGAACCATATATCTCATAAGTATGCATCTGCACTTGGCCTAACTATAGCTGGAACTACACATAGATTTTTGACCTTCATCGGTAGGGGGCTGTAATTGGTATTAATGACAGTACTCAGAAAATCCGCTTGACCCTGTTGGATATTGGCTGTGATCTCCAGACCCACTTCCCCCTCATACTGTGTTTTGAATGAGCCAACAGGGATTGAGAGTATTATGATTGCTTTGGTGGTAGGGTCAAAAAATAAAGCATTTCTTTATTCCTTTTGGTCATACCTACTGTATTGCTGTAGCCTGAATAGGGTTACCACCTATCCCTCTTTGCGAGGGACAGACCCACTTTGGGCAGTTTTGTTCTGAGAAAAAATCTAAAAAATGGCGAATGTCCTGCAATTTTAAGGCAAAAAATATTTACTAAGTTTCCTTTAATAGTTGCATGAAACAGTTATTTTGTATCTGAAACACCTAAATATTATATGAAATAGCATAAGCAACTCATATGCTACAAGAATAAGCTTTTATTTGGACAAAAACAGTGATGTTATGTCCTTTGCACTCCCCGTGGGTATGCCTGCCCTGCAAAATTGCACGTTTCTACAAAAAATGTCCCACTTTGGGCATTTGAAAAGGTGGCAACCCTAAGCCTGAATGGTCTTACTTAGTTCTGTAAGATCTTAAGTCTGACCTCCGAATCACAGGTATTTGGAGCACGGCAGTGTAGCTCTGCAACTTTAAAACACGGAATTCTAACAAACTCCATGCTCCATTCTCAAGAGTTCTTTTCCAGATAGTATTAGTAAATACAGCTGGAATTATTTATTTATTATTTATTTAACATTTGTTTACCAGGATGGTCAGGCTGGACAGCTAGTGTCAGTTTTCACCGTAGTCTAGGGGAGAAAAGCTCCAAACAGTTACAGAGTATAAACAATGTAAAATAAAAATAAATGACACTCAAGATAACAAAGTTTAGGATACACATATAGAAAGGTTAACAAGCTAATAATATAGAGATAAAGTACAGTCCTGTGACCTTACACTGCAGACTTTTAACATTATAGAGCGTTGGTATAGTTTAGGTGTACAGAAAATATTTACAGTATGTACAAGAAGAAAAGAAAATGAGTGTAATACAGTATTTTGTGTGGACTAAAGCATAAGGGGTAGCTTCATTCAGCAGGGTGGGAGTTCAGGGAGGTCCATTGCAGTTGCATAACTGGTTGGCATGTAGGTGGGATTTTAGGTGGGTTTGAAGGTGGATGTACATTTTTGTAGCATGAGCTCAGGAGGCAAGGTATTCCATGTTTTTGCAACTTCGTGACTGAAGAGAGATACCCTAGAACTGTTTTACATTGGATAGTTTCTATCAGAGCTTTGTTACTGGATCATAACTGCCTGTTTGAATTGTAGAACTTTAGGAGGCCTGTCAGGGTAGGGTTTATTTCAGGATAATATAATATCTGGTGTGCCAGGTTAAGTTGGTGGCTTTTATTTTTATTTATTTTATTTTAGGTTCATAGGTTCATAGGTTTATACTAGGCTATCTGCCCTAAGGCATTTATAAGCCTAGCCCAAAGTTTTGTGGCTTACGCCACCCCTTATATGAAAAAATACTGTGCCCATTAGTTTGTTGTGCCTCTGTCCAGCAGTGACACAGAGATGATTCCCGGGGTAAACCTACGATCTCCCATCCACAGGTCAAGATTTCTCTTGAACAGAGCCAACGAGGTGCTCTGCCTCACATGGACCGGGATTTTATTCCACAGCATAGGGAGTCTCTGAGTGATAAATCTATCCCTCCAGCACGTCCTATTTATATCCGTGCTAAGGTATAAGTCGCTTGCTCTAGTGGTTTTGGTGGATTTGGATTTTTTGAGGTGGAGCATGTCCATTAATTCCGGGTTGGACATGGCCTTGTATGTCAGGCACATGTCACCTCTGAGCAGACGGTATGCGACTGAATAGAGCTGGAGTTTCTTCAATCTGGCAGCATATGACAGATTTTGGAGTCCCTTTATCCTTTTGGTGAGGAACTTTTGGGGTCTCTCCAATTGCTGCAGATGTCGGGTGAGATACATCCCGAATGGGGCATTGTACTCGATCATTGGTCTGATCAGTGAAGAGTACAGGGGAACAATGACCTCACTAGATCTGGATGTGAATCCCTTCATGATCAGGTGGGCAATGTAGAAGGTCTTTCTAACCACTTTAGCAACGTGAGTGTCAAAAGAAAGGCCACTGTCAACCTGGGTCCCCAGGTCCCTGATAACCTCTTCTGTGCTTAGTGGATTGCTGCCTATATGGTAGCTTGGGGTTACCTTGTTTTTCCTGAAGGGTATGACTATACATTTTTTGGCGTTTAACTTCAGGCCATGGCTCTGGCACCAGCTATCTGTTTCCGTGAGTCCCTTCTGAAGGATATCCGTGTCCGATGCACTTTCCACTATGGCGCCCAGTTTGCAGTCGTCTGCAAACTTTGTCAGCCAAAGTCCTCCCATGTTGGCCTGTACTTCTGAGAAGTAGATGCCGAACAATAGGGGGCCAAGGACCGAGCCCTGTGGGACACCACTTGTGACCGGCTTGGAGTCTGACATAGCGCCAGCAACTCTAACCCTGTGGGTTCTGTCCTTAAGCCAGTTTGCAACCCATCTTGTGACATATGGGTTTACATTTAAGCTGGTAAGTTTTTCTACAATACCCGAGTGGGGTATTGTGTCGAAAGCCTTGCAAGGTCAAGGTAGGCTGTATGGCCTGCCTTTCCCTCATCAATGGCCTTGGTGACTGTTTCGAAGAAGTCGACCAAGTTCAAAAGGCATGATCTGCCCTTGTCGAAGCCAAACTGGGTTGGGTCCAATGTCTGCAAGTCCCCTATATCTTTGTTTATGAGCTCCATTATGATCCTCTCCATAGCTTTGCAGACTAGACTTGTTAAGCTTATGGGGCGGTAATTACCAGGGTCCGTAGAGGCACCGCCTTTGTAGAGTGGGACCACAGTTGCCGTACGCCACTCCTTGGGCACGTATCCTGTGGTAAGGCTGAGATTAAACAGCTGCCTTATGTGCGGGTTTAATTCTTCATTTAGCTCATGTAGCACACAGCTGGGGACACCATCCGGTCCCATTGATGCTGTGTTTTTAGCTTTAGAGAGAGCAGCTTTCACCTGCGCATTTGAGATGTCTGGGAGGCTACACTCCGCTGGGATAGTTATCTCTCCTTTAGGGGAGGGAGAGGGGGGTGAAGTTTGCACTGAACCTGTCTGCCAGTATGTTGGCAATGTCTGTAGGTTCAGTGATTTTTGTATCATTTTGGACTAATTCTGAGCATATCTGGGAGTTTCCACCCAGGTTCCTAACATAGCTGAAAAAGGCCTTATGATTGTCCTTTGAATCCATGGCAATTTTTCTCTCAAAATTGGCCTTAGTTGATTTTATGAGTGCTCGTATTTTTTACTACTAATGATCAGGGTGACTTCCCTTTTATGGATTTTGTTCTATCATGTAATAGCTTTCTCCTCTTATTGTAAAGTTTGTTAATGGCTGGGGTCCACCAAACTGGACGTTTGCCCTTTGTGGAAAGAGTCTTGGTTTTATTTGGGATTGCCTAATCCATGCAGTCCTGGAGGTGTTCATAGAAGGCATTTGTAAGGGCTTCCGCAGCTTGGGTTGTGGTTTCCACTAGCTCAGGGGCCTTGAAGGATACCACACCAGTCTTGAGTAGTGTGAAGTTTGCTTTTGAGAAGTTCTTCACTGTGGTCTTTTTTGTTTGGGGTGGGGGCGGGATGTTGATTTTCAGTGAGATTAGTTTATGATCAGATCTCACCAATGAGGGATATACTTCCGGTGTGGAGCATTTTGCCCCCATGTTTGTGATAATGAGATTTAGTATATTTTCTCCTCTCGTGGGAACAGTGACTAGCTGTTCCATGGCATTTGAATTTATGAACTCCAGGAACCGTTGGGCTAGAAAGTTAGGGCTTGAGTAATGTTCCCAGTCTATATTCGGGTAGTTGAAGTCACCCAATATGATGGTGTTTGGAGATACATTTATACCCTCCAGTGTCTTCAGGAAGGCTGTGTGGAGTTCCTGAGTTTGAGAGGGTGGCCTGTGGCATGCTACAATTTGTAGAGCAGTTTTGCCTATGGTTGGTTGCACCTGGATGGTTTCCGAAGCTTCGTGCGTTGCCACCAACCTGGAGGTGTGGGTATCCTTTATGAATATGGATACACCCCCTCCTTTTGTGGTGTGGTCCGGGTTTTGGGGCCGGAACGCATGATATGAGGTAAAACCTAATAGTGCCGGGGTGCTCTCAGGAGCCTTGAACCAGGTTTCAGTTACAGCACAGACATCGATGTTCTCCATACTGAGAAGGGCCTTGAGTGCGTGCATTTTGAGATTTAGACTTCTGGCATTGAGCAGCATTACCCTCAGTTTCTTCCCATTTTTGTTTTCTAGGGTGGTAGGTTTAGAATTTGAGCCTTGCCTAAAAAAGGCACTATGGGGGTGGCAAGAGCCTTAGCCAATATCCAGAATCCCAGGGGTGACAGGGGCAAGCTGTCCCTTGCGAAGCAGCATGGCTTGTCAAGCATGTCATCCCAGGCAGACAGACACTGGATCCCCTTTGAATGACACCAGACATTAAGCCAATTGTTAAAGCTGATCATCTTGTGTCTATATTGTGGCATCATTCTTGGTGAAGGAAGGATACTGCTCAGGGTCAGGGTCATACCTGCCTGGCCTACATAATCAGAGAGCTCCTCTATGTCTCTTTTCATGTAGTCCAGGGAGGTACGTCTCAGGTCGTTCACACCAGCATGGACAATGACTGTGTCATATTTGTACCTGCCGTGGAGTGACCCGAGTGCTTGTGTTATGTGGCGGATTCTAGCGCCCGATAGGCAGCTTACTGTGACCCTCTCCTTGTTCAGCCTGGTGAGTGGGACGTCAGTGTGTCTGACTATGGAGTCACCTATGACAAGTATGTTTGGTGTTGTATTTGGCCTTAAGGGCTGTGACTGCTTTGCACACTGATTTTGTGGTTTATGTGTTGCTTGTGGGGTGTCTTGAGGTAGCAGTTGTTTGGGTGTCTGCTTTGGAGGCCTCTGCTGTTTAGGTAAATTTTTACTCAGAGCCTCCGAGTATGTCTTTGTGTGTTTGTGTTTGATTCAGTGGTGTGGTAGCATTATGTGAGGCTGGTTTTGTGGTGTGTGTAGTTTCCTTCTCCTCCTGTCTGGTCTTGCCAGTCCTGAGTTGAGAGAGCTCAGCCTCCAGTTTGGCTAAATAGCTGCATCTTTCGCAAGTGTTTGTGTTATGTGGGAGGAGGAGAGGGTTGTCTGTGTACATGAGGCAATTGTAACATTGCCTCAATATTCCCAGATTCACCAACTGGGCAGGAGAGGACGCCAGCATCTGGCCCTTCGACATGCTAGAAAAATTAAGAAGTTAGGTATGAGACTGAATAAGAGAGGACTTAGTAAGGAAGTGGGTACTCCTGGAGGAGTTTTGCAAGTGATGGACTTTGTATAATATAGAAGTGACAAGTGCTGAGCGTTTTTTTTTTTTTGAGAAAAAAAAAAAAACTTTTAGGAACAAGTGCTGCGCTTTTTTGTCAAGGTATATATTGTTTAGGTTACTAGTAGAGCAGTTCTAGGATAGTCCGACTGGATACATGTCCATTTTCAGCAGAGGCCAGGGGAGAAAAGCTCCAAGGTCAGCAATTTAGATTAAAAAAATCACAACAGGTATCATAGTAGGTTTGGGAATTCTAACCAGTGGAATGTACGTTGGAAATGACAGTAGTGGGAGCGTGATCTGGCATTGGTAGCAAATCTGGCAATTTTGTTATAGCATGTGAAGAGTTTATTAAGGTCAGCTTTATTTGTTTGTTACTACTGGGCATGCATACAGTAGTGTTAATAGCAGATGGGTTCTGGCTATGGCGACATTAGCTTCGGAAGGTAGGTACAGTTTGCAGCGATTGAGGGTCCCTAGTTTCTTATATACTGAAGACAGTAAAGGATAGATATTTGCTGTATTTTAGTTGTTGGTCAATGGTAAATCCTAGTAACTTGGCTTCTGGGACTGGGGCAGTAAGGGTCTTGTTGGCTGAGGATATGGGGAAGGTAGTATCATGGGGTTTTGTAGGGTGGAACAACATGAGTTGTGTTTTCTTTGGGTTTAATATTAATTGGGAGTTGTTTAGCCAATTTTCTATTTCTGTGAAGGATTGTTTGGTTTTGTGTTGGATTAGTTGAATGTTGGAGCAGATCAGAGTTTTATCATCAGCATATTGGACTATTTTGACTTTTGAAGTTGCAGAGTGGAGTTGATTTTGTAAAAATGTTAAACAGGAGGGGGCCAGGGATGGAGCCTTGGGGTACACCGACCATGACCAGGAGTGGGGGGGGGTAGGGTGTTGAGCCATTTAACAGATTGTTGGCAGTTTTCTAGATATCCTTTAAACCATAGCAGGGTGGGGTTGTCAAGGTTGAGATCTGAGAGGCAGGTTAGGAGTTCATTGTGGGAAACTGTATCGAAAGCTTTGGATAAGTCTAGAAAGTTGGCAGAGACAAGATTACCTTTGTTTCTGTATGTGTTTATGATGTTCGTGAAGTTAATAAGGGCTGTGTTGGTGCTGTGGAATGGGCGGAAGCCATGTGAGTTGGATAGGAGGTTGTTGGAGAGAAGGTGGGTGAGGAGTTGATGGTGAACGCATCTTTATAGGATTTTGGATAGGGGTGAGAGGATTGCGATGGGTCGATAGAGAGATCAGTGGAGGGACCACCCTTGTGGAGGGTAATAATAAAAGAGGATTTCCACAAGGTTGGGACAGTGTGCTCACTAGTAGATCTATTTATTAGCAGTGTGACAGGGTAGGCTATGACCCTAGATGCTAGTTGGAGGTATTCGGCAGGAAGATTATCGACATTGAGGGCGGTTGGTTTAAGTTTTAAGAGTTTTTGGATGCTAAATATTGGTATTGGTTTGAGTGAGAAGGGGGTAATGTTATTCTGGGGTTCAGGAGATTGGGGGAGGTTGCTGGAGTTTGCATTGTTTATGAGTTTAAGTATAGAAGAGGTGAAGTAGTCTTTGAAACTGGAGCCTCTGTGTATGTTTGAACCGTCTGTATTAGTTGGGGGTGTGGTTGCTTTACCGGGTTGGAAAAAGATGTTCACTGCGGCCCAGAATTTTTGAGGGTTGTTACTATATTTTTTGAAGGGAAGTCTTGTCTGTCTTAACTTGTTTCTTTGCTTTATTTCTATGTTCAAGGAAGGCTTGCCTAGTTATAAGTGTTTTATGTTGACGCCAGATTTTCCAAGCCTTATCTCTCTCTTGTAATAAAGCCCTTGTGGTGTTTAGCCATAGGGCAGGGTTGCTCTGTATTCTAATTGTTTTGATTGGAGCTAGTTGGTTGAGAATTTTAGAAATGTGGAGTTGAAGTATTCTAGTGCATTGTCAAGTGGGTGGGTTTTGATGGGAGACCAGTTGCAGGATTCTAAGGCTTCTAGGAAGTGGTCCGTGGGGAGGTTTTTGCGGGCACGGTTTGTAGTAGGGTGTGGAAGTTAACTGATTTAAGTTTGTGCCTGAGGATGAAAGTGGGATTGTGGTCACTTAGAGAGTCAGGCAGTGTTCTACATTGATGGGCAGTGTTAGGCTGATTTGTGAGGATCCAGTGTAGTATGGATTCCCTTTTTGTGGACTTGTCAGTGCATATGGGTGATTGAATGACTTGGGTGAAATTATATATGTTTATGTGATTGCTGGGTGTTTGAGAATGGATAGAGTTCCAGTCAATATTAATATCGCCTAGGACTATGGTTTCTTGGGGGCGGGAATGAGAAATCCCAGTGGAGTATTGACTCTAGTATGGTCTGGCTGTCCCCTGGGGGTATATCGATTCCGAGTATGTTTAGGTGCTTGTGCTGGTTTAAGAGAATTTTTAAACATATGCTTCCGGAATTTTTCGAGTTAGGGAATTATTTTTCAGTAGCTGGAGTTTTAGGTTGGTTTTGTAAATTAGGGCAATGCCGCCACCTTTTTTGTGAAGTCTGTCTACTCTTTGAATGTTATAACCAGGGGGGGGGGGTAATGGAGTTGTCCGTGATGTGTGGCTTAAGCCATGTCTCAGTTATGAGTATTGTCGGGATTATATTGGGTGATGGCTGAGTGCAGCTCTTCTGTTTTGTTCATAATACTGCAGATGTTTAAGCTGAGTATTAGTAGGTCTGTGGGTTTATGCTTAAGTGGTAGTTGAGAGTTTAGTCTGTTGTTAATAATTGCTGTTGGGCCAGGGGTGGGGTGAATATCCCCTCCTAGTAGTAGTTGCGTTGCTGTATTGGTAATTGTTTTAAGGTACAATGTCATTAGGTTGTGAAATCTGAGGCATGGCTGTTTTTTGGAATGTGGGGTATAGTGGATTTGGGAGGTGATTTGAAAGATGACTTGGCTGTAACCGGATGGGGATGTGATTAAGAGTTTGTAGGTGTTAGAAGTGGTAAGGGGTAGGGTGGGAGATTTAGGGTAATTATGTGTGATGGGTGAGTGGAGATATGAGGTGATATTGGAAGGTGTGGAGAGATATGAGTAGGGAAAGTAGTAGAAATGGAGAGTTGTGGGAGTGAGGTGTACAGGGCATGGTAGCAGGGCTTTGGGTTGAAACCTGGTGGTGTCTGCCTTTGAGAAGGGATTGAGTGGATTGGGAGGGGGTAAATGTAGGTGTAGAGAGAGCACGTGGAGTGGAGATGGGAGTTTCTAGGTTTATGTTTAGGATTGTGGGGTGGAGCGCATGTTGGAGTGTGGATGAGTTGTGTGTGTGATTGACAGTGGTTAGTGGGTGTGGTTGAGGGATCAGGTGATATACGGTTGAGATAAAAGTGAGTGGGGGGCGGGTGGGGAAGCGGGGACGAACCAGTCATGCAGGTACGTGGCTGCGAAAAACAATCAGTGTATTGGGCAGGAGGCTGTGTGAGGAAGTAGGGGAGTCCTGGAGGTGCATGTAGTGACTGTTATTGGTGGACCCTGCCTGTAAAGAAAGGTGTAAGTGGGTGGAAGTTTAGGCTATTGAGTTAGAAAATTAAACAAATAAGAGGTTTAGGCTACTGAACTAAAAGATACTGAACTGTGGGCACGTAAAGCACTCTTTCCAATGCCAACCCAGTTAGTGTGTTCATATGTAAAGAACAGATAACCTTAAAAGGTGTTGTTTGCTTGGGAGCTTGGGTTGCTTTTCTGGCACAGGTTTGGTTTCAGGTTGTGGTTCCCGTTGGTCTTTACTGTATGGGAAGGTACTGGGCAGTTAACCTGATGTTAGGTGCGCTCTAGAGGTAGAAATTAGGTGTCTTGTTAAAAATAGCAGCAAAAAAAAAAGTAATCTGTTTTATTTGGTAGCTGTGTAAGCACAATTAGTCAATGTGTGTGTAGCAGTATGACCCATGAGAGTACAGTTTGTTGTGTCAATGGTAGTAAGTAAATGTATTTAAATTAAGCAGGGAGCAAAGATAATGCATCAAAGAAGTCATATAATCTGCCAGTTATTTGCAGGTATTTCAGCTAAGTTAAATAAGTGTAAACACACAGAATGAACATAGCTGACAGTATGGTCTTAACGGATCAAATTACAAATATGGTATATTCTTTAGGCATGAGTTTAATTCCCACATGCAAATATACTGTTAGATTTTGAGCAGGTTAGTTTTACATATAAATGCCTGCAGGTCACCCCTGAAAGAGGAAGTTGTACCTGATGGCTTTTGTCAAGTTGACTACATAAAGTAAAAAAAAATAATAATAAAAGATTAGTAATTCAGTACAGTTCGTCTGTTTTAATGTGTGACAGTAGCAGAGACTGTATAATAAATGAATCCAGCAGAACCAGAAGGCAAGCAGAATTAGTGAAAAGAATGACAAAAAGGGTGAATATCTGGAGGTATAGAAAAAAAGACAGAAATAAAAAAAATTCTATTAGTAGACATTGCCTAGCCATTTTGGGAACAAAATACATTGATAATAAAACAGAAGTACAGGCATTTTTAACTAACACATTCCCAAAAGTAGTGATAGAAGCCAGATCTTTAGCATATTTCTTGCATCTTACTTCCTTGGACTGAATTAATAAACTGTCGGAAGTGAGCAGTGGAATCCTTAAGTGACTTTGTAATGTTTTCTTTGTGTTTGTTGCATACCATAACTGTGTAAAATCTGACAATGCTTTTTCATCTTTAATTGGCACCCCAGTCCTCTCTCACACACAGTATTAGTCTTGTTAGTGAGTCCTGAAAGGAACCATCTCGCTTGTTAGTATTACATATAAAGTCTGTAACATCCTTCCTGAATGCAGGTGTAAGTGCTTAATTTGTGCCACTGTAGAGTCAATGATGTGACTCAGAGCTGTTTTTTGCTTTGAATTGCAGATATGTTAATGTAGATATCACCAGTCCATTGCCTGCATGTGGTTCCCTGAAAGCTTTTTTGCAGCCCACAGAACTTCTATGTGAATTTTATATGTAAATAGAATTTCTGCTCCTCAAGTCTGCTGAAGAGAAGTGAGAAGCAGCTGTGTGTGAAGAAAGTCGTCGTGCCAGTTACCCCAGCAGTCAGACATAGCTTTAGTGTAGTGTTGCAAAAATGTTAAGTAATCTAATGTCAGCATAAGTATGTTCGCACTAAATCAGAGTTGTAGTATTTAGTACCAAACCTAAAACTAGTGCTGATGTCCATCGTGTTTCACTGTTGCAGCATTACTCTTGGGTTATCCTGCTGGCAGGCTACCCTCAATCGGCCAGAATTCCAAAGTCTAGGTCCAGCGTCGGTTGCTGTTGCCTCTTCCCTAAAGTCAGTGCGCCAGGGGTATAAAAGATGCAGCCGACGCCATTTTCTTCAGTCTGGCTTGGCGCGCGGTGCCCGAAGCAAAAGCAGTTCACAAGTGCCGGTCGGCCGATTCCTGAGATTTTCAAATCCGAATTTCAGAACCGACGTCTTCATTAAAGCTAAGTACCTCGTTGGGGAAACTTTTTAATTGCTCCAGACCGATGTCAGAAAAAGTTAACAATTGTATTTCTTGTGGGAAGCAAATACCTCATAAGGATTTTCACTCTTACTGTATTCCTTGCCTAGGCCCTGATCACAACGTTGCTAGCTGTAGGTTTTGTGCTAGATTTAACCGAAGCACTGTCAAGCGTCAGTTTGATTTCGCATTTCATTACTTTGGCCGAAGATTTAATTATATAATGCCGTCGGACTAGCTGACAACTGGAGTTTACAAAAAAACGCAAGGACAAGGAAAAGGATAGGCATCCGAGGTCCAAAACCGACGACAAAGCCTCTGCTAGGCCAGTCGCCGTTTCGCCGGTTCTCAGTGAGGCGCTTTCGCAGCCACTGGCGCCCGCTACCTCAGAGCCACAGGCCGCTTCCAACTCCCATGTGGAGCCGACTGGGCCTCTGGAAACTCAAGGTATTGGACACTCGGAAATCATTCCTTCAGATGGGTCTGGAGCCGCTGAGCAGGCATCGGCTTCTGAGGGTGTCTTCAGACCTACACAACTATATATTAAGTCATCTTCAGCTTCAAAGACAAAGACTAAAGCAGCTCTAAAGATAAAGAAACAAGTACAGCATTCTCCTTCTCAGACTTCCATGCCTAAAAAACAGATGCTCAAAATGGCCGAAGACCTAATTAGTTTGATCAGGGGCTCCCATCCCCACTCCTGATAAGAGGCCTAGGCAAGAGACAGAGTATGATTCTTCTGATCAGGTTTCTATTTCCTCTGATTCCTCTTCTGAACAGGATTACTCCATGCTTCCCTATGAGGATTCTGATGCTGAAGAATCCATTCCTTCAGCCTTTATTCTTTTGGGGAAACCCTGCATACCATGAGGGAGCATTTCCACTGGGAGAGCCAAGATTATTCTGTATCTAAGAAAAGGCTCAGAGACTTTCTGCTACTTCCTCAGCACAGATCCCTTGCTATTCCACCTGTCCTGGATATTGTAGATGATGTATTTTCAGAGTCCGGCCTGTCCCCTGACTCTTTACCCCCTGCACCTGCTAAGCCAGACAGGTACTACAGGGTCCTGGATTCTCATAAATTCCTATATAAAAACCCCGCTGCTGACCCAGAAACTATATCTCAGGGTCCCAAATGGGTTAAAGCTTCCACTGCAAAAAACCCTGTCCCCTCTGATAGGGATTCTAGGGCTCTAGACAGATGGGGGAAAAAAGTCTACACTTCTGCTACCCTGGCTGTAAGGGCTTTAAATTGTCAGTGTCATATGCTTAAATATCAGCAATATTTAATGTCACTGCTTAAACAGAAATTGTTGACAAATACTGAAGGTTCGGAGGACAAGGAATTGCAGGATATATTGCATGCAGCTGAACAAGTAGGAAAGCATACTTTGCAATGTGGTTATGGGTCACTGGAGGCCTCTTGCAGGGCCGCTGTTACAGGCTCTGTTATTAGAAGGCATGCTTGGTTAAAGGAACAGAATCTGCCTGATCATGTTAAAGCAAAATTATTAGATGCACCAATACAGCCTTATACTTTGATTGGTACTAAAGCAGAAGAGGTGTTGAAAAAAATGGAGGATAAAGCAAAATCCATGCAGACAGTCAAGGATTTCTTACAGGTGCAGCCACCCAGGTTTAGCAGGAACTGGCCCTCTAAAAATTGGTCCTTTCCAGTGTCAGACAGACGACAAGGAGGCAGATACAGGCGCCCCAGAGGCAGATCTCAGCCCCAAGGCTCATACAGGCCTAAATAATGGGGTGCTCCTACCTCCAAAAGTGGAGAAGACAAATCACAACCTTGCAGGAAACAGTCCCAATGACTTTCCTCTACCAGATCCAAGCACTTTTCTTTTGACAGCCCCCTTAGGGGGAAAACTAGCGCTTTTTTCATCAAATTGGCAAATGTTTACCCAAGACAAATGGGTACTGAACACAGTGTCCCAAGGCTACAGGTTCCATTTTCACACCCTACCAAGGTCAAAAGGTATGCCAGACCTGCCACACAATCAATGGGCAGAGGCACAAAAACAAATTACAGCCCTCATGGACATGAGGGCCATTCAGCAAGTACCACAACAAGAGCAGGGGCAAGGATTTTACTCCAGACTTTTTCTAGTACCCAAAAAGGACAAAACCTGGAGACCAATACTGGACCTGCCAATTTTAAATACGTTTCTGAAAGTTCCAAAATTCAAGATGTTGACTCTACAGCAGCTACTGCCCATGCTGGGCAAGAAGGCTTGGCTTGTAACTTTGGACCTAAAAGTGGCATACTTGCATGTCCCAATCAGACTATCATGCAGAAGATACCTCAGATTCATAGCTGGCTCAATGCATTACCAATTTTCTGCACTGCCCTTTGGCTTATCTACTGTGCCCAGGGTCTTCACAAAATGCCTGGCACCAGTAATTTCGTTTTGCAGACAAAAAGGAATTCACATATATCCCTACTTGGACGACTGCCTAATTCAAGCAGAGAACAAAGACATTCTTCTGAAGCATATAGCGTTTGTAAAAAGATTACTAATTGGCCTAGGGTACACAGTAAACGAAAAGAAATCAAAACTAGTGCCCTCTCAAGAGATAATATTCCTGGGTGCAAGCTTAAATACAACTACCCAGATGGCTTATCTCACGCCAGACAAACAAAAGCATCTCACTACTTACTTCAAGAAATTGGCAACAAAAACCCAGTTATCTGCAAGGAAAATCCTGCAGGCCTTGGGTTTCATGGCATCTTGCATTCTACTAATTCCATATGCCAGACTACATATGAGGAAACTACAATGGTACCTAAAAAGTGTTTGGACTCAGCATTGCCACAGCCTGGAGACAGTGATTGCACTCATTCCCTGCCTGCAACAGGAGTTTCGATGGTTGGCAGAAGCCTGTCACCACAACAAGGGTCTGCCATTCAGTTTACCCATAGCCAGACAGACACTGACAATGGATGCATCAGATTATGCCTTGGGGGCCCATATGGCAGGAAAATGTATTCAGGGCACATGGCCTGCAAACCAGATGCATCTTCACATCAATCAAAAAGAGATGTAAGCTGTTCAAAATGCCCTAACAGCTTTCAAGGACCTGCTTCATCCAGGACAGTTACTGATAAAGACAGACAACACTACGGTCATGTGGTACATACATAAGCAGGGAGGTGCACATTCTTACCCCCTCTGTAGAAAAGCAATGACCTTATGGGACACAGCATTGGGACACAGCATTGGCTTTTCAAATTCACCTGCAAGCACAATTCCTGCCAGGAAAAACAAATACTCTGGCAGACGAACTAAGCAGAAACCTCATGGATCCCCATGAATGGAAACTGGATACACAAGTCTTCAGCAGGATAATAAGGAAATGGGGATGCCCAGACATAGATCTATTTGCCTCCCCTCACAACTGCCAATTGGCAGAGATTTTGCACAAGGATTTATCACAAGCAAGCATGGAAAGTGGGCGCCCTATCCTTCAGCTGGAAAAATCTAACGGTATATGCTTTTCCCCTACTGCCTCTCCTTGCCAGGGTACTCCTAAAGGTCAGACAAGAGAAGCCAAAAATGATACTGATTGCACCAGACTGGCCACTCCAGCACTGGTACCCAATCTTAAAGAGCTTGTCTGAAGGTCCAGCATGGATATTGCCTCCAAACTGCTCACTTGCTGACCCAACAAAACAATCAGATCCTACACAGCCAACTCAGGACCTTAAATCTGGCAGCATGGCAGTTAATGTAGCCATTCAGAACACTCCTCTTCAAAAGCTGTTATGGATGTTATCTTGGAGGCCAGGAGGCCCAGCACCAGAAAATCGTATGCAGAAAAATGAGAGAGATTCTGTGCTTGGAACCAGGAACAAGGCATTGACACGTGTGTACCAAATATCCCTCAGATTTTACAATACCTAACTGAGATGTTGAACAAAGGCCTTTCATTCTCATCAATTAAGATTCATGCCTCTGCCATTTCAGCCCATTACAACACAGAACCACCTATCTTTTCTCATCCTTTAATAAGGCAGTACCTCAGAGGGGCCAAAAACATCAGGCCTCCAAGGAGAGACCCAATTCCGGCCTGGGACCTCAAGTATGTTTTGGAAAAACTCACACTGCCTCCTTTCGAGCCAGCATCAACAGCAGATATAAAATTCTTATCCTGGAAAACAGCTCTGCTCCTAGCAATAACCTCTGCAAGGCGAGTGTCAGAGTTACAAGCACTCATGGCTGTGGAACCTTTCATCATTTTTCATCCAGACAGGGTTTCTCTGAGGACAAACCCTACATTTATGCCTAAGGTGGTGTCTATTGTGGCCCTTAACCAAACCATTCACTTGCCAACCTTTTATCCTAATCCACAGAACAAGGGTGAGAAAATTCTGCATTCTTTGGACATACACAGGCAGTTATGCTTCTACTTAGACAGAACTAAAGCTTTCAGAAAGACTGAGCAACTTTTAGTGTCATATGCTGCAGGATCACAAGGAAAGGCTATCTCAAAACAGACTATTTCTAAATGGATAGGCCATTGCATCCGTTTCTGCTATTTTCAACATGGCAAATCAGTGCCTAAGGGCATTAGGCCTCATTCCACCAGAGCAGCATCCACTTCAGCAGCCTTCCTCAGAGGAGTACCAACCAAAGTTATCTTAGAGGCTGCAACTTGGAGTTCATTGCACACCTTCACAAAACACTACCACTTACTTCTTTGCTCTAAGTCCAGAGCAGGCTTTGCCACTGCAGTTGTGCAGGGCCTCATAGCCTCTCCTAATCCTATTTAGCCCAGCCACCCTTCCTCAGCTTTGGGATTCAACCCAAGAGTAATGACTGCAACAGTGAAACACGATGAACATAATACAGTTGTGTACCTACCATAAATGTAGATGTTCGAGTGTATTCACTGTTGCAGTCCAGGTTACCCACCCACCATCCCCCTTTTCTTTGCTGGGACTTATCTTCATTTCTGTATCCTATACAACCTATTTGGTGTATTTGCTTGTAGATGAAGGAAATGTTATTTTTGTGCATGCATTTTTATTGGCATATTTTTCAACCTACCAATTTGGGGGCACCTCACATCTGGGGCAAGAAAAACTGAAGAAAATGGCGTTGGCTGCATCTTTTATACCCCTGGCGCACTGACGTCAGGGAAGAGGCGACAGCAACAGACGCTAGACCTAGACTTTGGAATTCTGGCCGACTGAGGGTAGCCTGCCAGCAGGATAACCCAAGAGTAATGACTGCAACAGTGAATACACTCGAACATCTACATTTATGGTAGGTACACAACTGTACTTTCCTTCTATTTATAGCGTTCTTTTCCTTGAATGCATGGGTATTGAGACAGTCTAATTCTCACTGCTTTGTATTGTGGCTTGACTACTGCTTCTTTTCTTTTAAGCATGCAGATAAGATAAGGATTTAGACATTATCTACCTTCATCTTGTGCATGAATGTATAAGCAGATTACTGAGCCCTAAAGTTAGTAATGACTTTGATCACGGGGTCTTTTCCTTCTACTTTGGAGTAGACTGGCCACTCCTCTGTTATAGCTTGTACCAGTGTTTCTAGCCATAAAAGAGTGTTTTGTTCTTTTTGGATGAGCCTGTTCTATATGTGCTGCTCATACCTCTCAACCTCTTTGAGCAAAAAATCTGGACAAAGCCTGACAAAATGGGGGGGCGAACATCCAAAAATAGGGACAGATTTTAAATATTGCTCTTATAAACTTAAAAGGTTGCTAGAATAACAGGATGTGTCTTAGCATGCATTTTTCTGAAGGATATGAAGTCTGAAACACAAATTTATATAATTATTTAGTGACTTCAGTCCTCAGATCATCCCAGTGATTTGCCAAAAAATCACTAATTTTATGAGGAGCAAATCAAAAATATGAGGCAAAAATCTGGACATTTTGTGAAAATCTGTACAGTTGAGAGGTATGCTGCTTGTATCTAGATTATCGATGTGGCTGTCGAGAATACTGACTGAAACTAGTTGCACTAATGTCAAAGTATAGTTTTTCCTTTCCAACTGATGTGTCATTTCACTGATTTGTTAATCATGAGGTGAAATGGAAATTTGTGATGACTTGCTAATAGAATTAGAACTTGACCCACCTGGACTGCACATTACCCAGCAGACAGATACACACACACACACACACACACACACACACACACACACACACACACACACACACACACACACACACACACACACACACACACACACACACACACACACACACACACACACACACACACACACACACACACACACACACACACACCTTACAGTTTTTGTTTGCAGGCTGCGGAGTATTTATGAATATTATCCCATGATCATTGTTTCCTTTTTAATCTTCATTTTATTTTAAAGTTTAAATCACTTGAAGCAGTGTGTAAATGAAAGGCCACTGTGATTGTGGTGTAGCATTATCATTTTCAGGTTTTCTCACCATTTTTTATAAAATTGCAAATATTTGGGAAATTCAGCAAAGTAAGGGAGATTTGATAGATGTAGTAAATACTGTCCAGAATATTCCAAGATGTACAGAGTTAACAGGTGTTTTTTTTTTTCCTAGTACGGTAGTATGACTATCCCAAAAATAATTAAAATGCTTTTTCTGTATCTACTTGGATAATTAGTAGCCCTCCCCTTGTGACTAGTTTGGTAATGTATCTTCTTCCTGCTTTTTTCACCTTGATTTAATTGTAAAATGGTGTTACATTGCTAATGAAATCAGCAAGTACTAATTAATTCATTAGCATTGGCCTCTTTCTTTGACTGTGTGAGTGTTATTTCATAACCATGAATTGTAGAAATTAGTGAGCTCACCAATTTGAGTGAATCAGTGTTTTGACTGTTATCCAAGGGAACAAGGATTAAAAAAAAAAAAAAAACAGAGTAAAGGATAAACTGCACTTTCTGTGAAGACTGGGAGCAAGAGTATTTCTTTATTCATTACACAGTTTATCTTGATCTTGCCAAGGCATTCAACACCATCCCCCACTCTGAAATTATAGATAAGCTCACTAAACTAGGTATAAATCCCTATGTCACAAGATGGGTTGCCAACTGGCTCACAGACAGAACCCACACTGTGAAAGTAGCAGATTCCAAATCCGACATCAGACCAGTGACAAGTGGAGTACCACAGGGTTCAGTTCTGGGTCCTCTCCTGTTTGGTATCTACTTCTCTGAAGTGCAGGCCAACACAGAAGGTCTTTGGCTAACAAAGTTTGCAGATGACTGCAAACTAGGAGACATAATCGAAACCCATAACGATGTGGCCAAACTACAAAAAGGTCTCACTGAGACAGATACCTGGTGTCAAAGCCATGGCCTGAAGCTCAATGCCAAAAAGTGTATTGTCATCCCCTTTGGTAAAAACTCTGTACCCATGAACTACCACATAGCTGGTAGTCTACTTAATGCCGAAAATGTGATGAGACCTTGGGACACAGGTGGACAGTAGTCTCTCCTTTGATAATCACATTGCCACAGTGGTCAGGAAATCCTTCTACGTGGCTCAGCTCATCACAAAAGGATTCTCATCCAGAAAAAAAGAGGTCATTGTTCCCCTCTACTCATCACTCATTAGACCCATTATAGAGTACAACGCTCCTTTTGGTATGTATCTCACAAGACATCTACAACAACTGGAAAGACCACAGAAATACCTCACAAAGAGGATTACTGGCCTTAAACAGATGCCCTATGCAGACCGTCTAAAAAAACTACAGCTTTACTACATCGCATATTGCCTACTCAGGGGCGATCTCTGCCTAACATACAAAGCTATGTCAAACCCAGAGCTGTTGGACATGCTCCACTTAAAGAAATCCCAATCCCTCCGAGCTACACGCTCTAGGGACCTAAACCTTGTCACCACAATAAACAAAACATGCTGGAGGGATAGATTCCTTTCCCAGGGACTTCCCATACTCTTGAACAGACTACCTATGTCAAACAGAGCTCCTTATTAGCACTCTTCACGAAAAATCTTGATGATTGGATGGGAAATGGGAAATTCACCCCGGGGATTACTTCTGTGGCTCTGCTTGGGTGGCAAAAGCCAGGGTACATTTTTTGGCTAGGCTTGTATGGGCCCTGGGGCTGATAGCCTAGTACCTACCTATGAACCTGTGAACCTATTAGAACAGCAAAGCAGTATGCTTATGTTTACTGTGAAAAGTCTGCATTTCATTTATGAAATATTGCAGTTTTGCAGTGCTATTGCAGCAAAAATGCACCCGCTGTCACAGCAAGGGTTTTGACTTGAGAGTAAAGTATGGAAATAGCAGTTGCAAGAACTAAAAGAGCAAAAAAATGACAAGACTATTATGTCTTTTCAGACATAAACCTTTTCCTAGTGGAATGATTAAGGATGTGTGTAGGCTGCCGGTAGTATTGCCTACTTTAACTATAGCACTTGAGAAATCTGCAGTTGAAGAGGTACAGTTTGCTGCAAGTATGAACATAATTAGTTTTCTGTCTTTAGACAAGCCCACAGACATATGTGTCATCTCTCAGATGACTGTGGTTATGCATTTCCATAACATTTTTTTAGCATAAGAGAGAATCTCCTGATAAATATCTACTTTTTAAAACCAGGGATATAGTCTGCTTTAATGCACTGAAAACAAATATTGCTAGGAAACAAACTGGCCTTGCCAAAATTATGTTGTGTAACACAGATTGTCACCCTTGCTATGACTGGTATATATTCAGGAGTTAATTGGACTGATGAAAAAAGATCTAAAGTTTTCAGGTGAGGTCCAGGAAGAAAAGCTCCAACTGTAGCTTCTCTTATACAGTATATAATATGCATGAGCAGTGAAGAAGTAAGCGAGGCTTGACAGCACTCACTATATATAGGTTCATAGGCAAGTACTAGGTAATAGGTCTGCAGACCATTTCAAGCCTAGCCAAAAATCCCTATTCAGAATTTCCCTCTAGCCTCATGGAGGGAAAGACAAGGCTCCCCATCCAATTACCTAGGTTTACTTTGAAGGTGTCAAGGGTGCTACTGTGCTTAACGTATAGAGGAAGTTTATTCCAAGGTGGCAGATATGTTGGGATATGAATATATCATGCCAGTGTGTCTTACTTATCTACTGATGAAGTTTGTTTCCCTTTTAACCAGATATTTAATGTACCATTACTTCTGTGAAGGAATAGGAGGTCAAATAGGGTTGGCTGTTTCATGGCACAAAAGGTTAGACATAGATCACTACAGAGAAGTCTGTAAAAGATTGAGTGCAGAGAAAGGGCTGCCAGTCTGTCCTGATAACTAAGATTTTTGAGGCCACAGATCTTTTATGAGAGACCAGTTGATGTAATAGTTAAGTCCTTTGCCTCCCATACACAAGGTTCGATCCTGACCGCTAATGTCTGTTTGGAGTTTGCATGTTCTCTGTGGGGTTCCTCCCACCTCCAAAAATCATGCAGAATGTTTATGTCGCAAACTCACACAAGAATGAAGCTGTAAGTAGCAGCACAGACTCTACATGGTGCCCTACAGGGGGACAGGTTGTGTAGAGCAAACCATTTTGGGAATCTACTGAGGTGTAGAGTGTCCTCAATATAGGAGAAAATAGAGCACAGACTGTGTGCCGTGGCAAGGCTAGCCACTTGATGGTGTAAAATACGGATCTAGGTGAGTCGGTCATGATGACTAATAGCACCAAATGGCCATGAGCATTTGCTGGTGATAAGTGAGTTGAGGACCTGGCTTACTCTGACCTAACTCCAAGAACCCATGCTAAAGCTTTGAGGAATGTATGTGCCCCTGTTGGTCAGTGTGCACCTACACTCAGTGTCAAGTGGACAGGCTAGAAAATGGTGTGGGAATTATGGTGAGGGAGAGGCTTCAGAAGGCAGTAAAGGGTGTAATCAGAATTAGTGACAAACTCATGGTAGTCATACTCCAGCCTAATGATAGGGCAGTATTCATAATTTCAGCCTATATTCCACAGCAGGGTTGTGATAGTGAGGAAAAGATAGAAGTTACAGGACCTACTAGATAAAGCAGGGGGGATATGATTAGTACTGATAATGGGTGACTTGAATGTACATATCGGGACAGACAGAAGGATATGAGGACTGCCCGAGTCCACATGGGTGGGGCAATAGGAATAAAAAAGGAAAGGTTATTCTAGACCTCTGTCTGGCAAATGGCTTGATAGTAGTCAACACATGGTTCAGAAAGAGAAATGCTCACAAGATCACAACAACATGGAACTCTGGTAGACTTCCTTCTAGTAAGGAAAGGGTACTGGGGTAGAATTAGTGATTGCAAAGTCTTCCGCAGTGAAACATTCAGCCCACAGCATAAACCACTGATTGCCACATTCAGCTGCAAGCAGTGGTCAGAGAAGGCTCTAAGGTCAACAGAGATAAAACTGAAGACCTGGAAGTTGACTGGAGAGAAAGCACTACAGTTCAAGGAATTTCTGTGCGCTCTAGTACCTCAAGAGCAAGAGAAAATAGATGGAGTTGAAGAAGAATGCTAGTTCCTCAAAGTAGCATAGGTTCATAGGTGTGTCCTAGGCTAATGGCCCTGGAGCCTTTACAGTCCTAGCCCATAGGATTACCCTGGCATCGTGCCACCCGACCTTAGTTCCCAGTGCCTTTGTTGAGTAAAGCCACTTGAGTGATCCCTAGGGTGAATTTTCTATTTCCCATCCACTCATCAAGATTTTTCTTAAAAAGGGCCAGTGAGGTGCTCTGCTTAACATGTATGGGAAGTCTGTTCCATAGCATGGGTAGTCCCTGTGTTATGAACCTGTCCCTCCAGCATGATGTTCATCGTGTTTCACTGTTGTAGTCCTAACAAATGGGTTATCCGGCTCCCGGTAGCCCTCAGTCGGACAGAATACCAAAGGTAAGTAAAAATGATGTTGGTTGCCGTCGGTTGTAAAGGACGTCAGACTGTCTGATACAAAAGGAGGCAGCCAACGTCACTTCCTCAGTCTTTCTTGCCGCGGAGCCTGAAGCAAAAGCTTTTCATGCACGAGTACCGGTCGGCAGTTTACCTTTGTTGGTTTCCGACTACAAGAGTCGAAGTCTATTACAGCTAAGTACCCCGTTGGGGATCCTCTTTTCTTGCCTTAACGAATGTCAGAAAAAGTTAATAATTGCCTTACCTGTGGAAAGTAGATTCCCCATAGAGATTTTCATTCCTATTGCATTATTTGTTTAGGCCTTGACCACAACGTTCCTAAGTGTGATCTCTGTGCCTCCTTTAATCTGCGTACTGGCCGTCGTCGGACTAAGATTTTGGTTAGGCATTTTGGAGTTTGGCCTAAGTTCATTAGTATGGCATCCGCCGGTCTTCAGGCCTCGGATGTTCTGAAGAAACATAAGGATAAGGACCTCGACAGGCCTCAGAAAGCCAAGTCCTTGGATGAGGTTAAGTTGGTCGTCAGGCAGTAGCCAGTGAGGTGCCTTTGTAGTCCCTGCAGTCTGCAGATGTACAACCGCAGGCCTTGATTAAGTCCGAGTCCCTTAGGCCTCCGTTTTGCCTTCCAACCTGTCGCCGGTCGCCTCTTCTGCTGGAGTCAGAGCCGGTAAGCTGACTCAGGTGTCCGAGGCCTCAGTTTTGCATTCTGACAGCAAACTTCTTCCTTCAACCTCTGCTGCAACTTCGGCGGTTGCCAGGCCTTCCAAGTCCTTCAGGCTTGCAGGTAAGTCTTCCATTCGTAAGCCTGTGAAAGGGCAGGCTCCAGCTTCTTCTTGTTCCCCTCAATCCCAAATGGTTATAATGGCTAATGATTTGTTGACTATTATTAGAGGATGTTCTTCGTGTTTCACTGTTGCAGTCATTACATTTGGGTAATCCTGCTGGCAGGTTGCCCTCAGTCAGCCTGAATTCCAAAGTCATGGGTGCTGTGTCGGTTGCTGTCACCCCTTCCCTGACATCAGGATGTCAGGGGTATAAAAGATGCAGCCGACGACATTTTCTTCACTCTTTCTTGCCCCACGGTGCCCGAAGCAGAAGCAGTTCGCAAGTGCCGGTCGGCCGACTCCTGAAATTTTTGTGTTTGAGTTTCAGATCCGAAGTCTTCATTAAAAGCTAAGTACCCTGTTGGGGAAACTTTGTTCTTGCTCCAGACCGATGTCAGAAAAAGTTAATAACTGCATTTCTTGTTGGAAGCAAATACCTCATAAGGACTTTCATTCTTACTGTATTCCTTGCCTAGGCCCTGACCACGACGTTTCAGTTGTCAGTTTTGTGCTAGATTTAACCAACGCACTATTAAGCGTCGGTACGATTTTGCACTAAGCTATTTTCGCCGCAGATTTAATTATACAATGTCGTCGGATAGCCATCCAACTACCGGAGTTCAAAAAAAGCACAAAGAAATCAGGCAACCGAGGTCCAAAACTGACGACGAAGCTTCTCCTAAGCCAGTCGCCTGTTCTTGGTGAGGTGCTTTTGCAGCCCCTGACGCCTGCTACTTTAGAGTCGCAGGCCGCTACCGATTCCCACATGGAGTCGGTCAGGCCACTGGAAACTCGAGTTATTGGAGCCTCTGAGACTATTCCCTCAAATGGGTCCAGAGCCGCTGAGCAGGCATTGGCTTCTGAGGGTGTTTTCAGACCTAAACAATTATACATTAAACCGACTTCAACGTCAAAGGCAAAGACTAAAGCACCTTTAAAGACAAGGAAACAAGTTCACCAGCCACATGGACAGGCCTCCATGCCCAAAAAAACAGATGCTCAAAATGGCCAAAGACTTAATTACCTTGATCAGGGGTTGCCATCCCCCTCCTGATAAGAGGCCTAGGCAAGAGACAGACCTATGAATCTTCAGATCAGGTTTCCATTTCCTCTGATTCCTCTTCTGATCAGGAATATTCTCTTCCCCCCTATGAGGATTCTGATGCTGAAGAATCTATTCCTTCAGCTTCTCCTCCTGAGGACTATTCTTTTGGGGAAACCTTGCATACCATGAGGGAGCATTTCCACTGGGAGAGCCAAGATTTTTCAGAGTCTAAGAAGAGACTCCGGGATTTCCTTCTACTACCTCAACACAGGCCTCTAGCTATTCCACCTGTGTTAGACATTGTAGATGATGTGTTTTCAGAGTCTAGTCTGACCCCTGACTCCTTACCTCCAGCTCCTGTTAAGTCTGACAGGTACTACAGGGTTCCTGACTCTTATAAATTCCTTTTCAAAAACCCTGCTACAGACCCAGAAACTATTTCTCAGGGTCCCAAAGGGGTTAAGGCTTCCACTGCAAAAACCCTACCCCCTCTGACAGAGATTCTAGGGCACTGGATACATGGGGAAAAAAGATTTACACATCTGCTACTTTGGCTATAAGGGCCTTAAACTGCCAGTTTCATATGCTCAAATATCAGCAATATGTCATGACACTGCTTAAACAGAACATGTTGGTAAATTCTGAATGTGCAGAAAACAAAGAAATCCAGGATTTATTGCATGCAGCTGAACAAGTTGGAAAGCATACTTTGCAATGTGGTTTTGATTCTGTGGAGGCCTCCTGCAGGGCCGCTGTCATGGGTTCTGTAATTAGGAGGCATGCTTGGTTAAAGGAACAAAATCTGCCTGATCATGTCAAAGCTAAATTATTAGATGCACCATTACAGCATGATACCTTGTTTGGTGTTAAGGCAGAAGAAGTGTTAAAGAAAATGGAGGACAAAGCTAAATCTATGCAAACGGTCAAAGATTTTTTACAAGTACAGCCACCTAGGTTTAGCAGACACTGGCTTACAAAGAATTGGTCCTTTCCGATGTCAGACAGACCTCAAAGGGGCAGATCCAGATGCCCTAGAGGTAGACCCAGCTGCAAGGTTCGTACAGGTCTAAGCAATGGGGTGCTTCTACCTCCAAAAGTGGAGAAGACAAATCACAACCATACAGGAAACAGTCCCAATGACTTCCCCCTGCCTGCACCAAGTACTTATCTACTGGCAGCACCCTTAGGGGGAAAAAATAGCACTTTTTTCTCAAAATTGGCACATTATAACCCAGGACATAGTGTCACAAGGCTACAAGTTTCACTTCTATACCCTGCCAAGGGCAAACGGTTGGCTAGAACTGCCAAAAAATCAATGGGCAGAGGCACAAAAACAAGTCTCATCCCTCGTGGACATGGAGGCTATTCAACAAGTGCCACAGCAAGAGCAAGGACAAGGATTTTACTCAAGACTGTTCTTGGTACCCAAAAAGGACAAAGCATGGAGACCAATACAGGACCTATCTATTCTAAACACTTTCCTGGATATACCAAAATTCAGGATGTTGACCTTGCAGCAGCTTCTGCCCATGCTGGGCAGAAAGGCTTGGCTCGTCACTTTAGACCTAAAAGAGGCATACCTGCATATCCCAATCAGACAGTCATGCAGAAGATACCTCAGATTCAAGGCTGGTTCAAAGCATTACCAATTCTCTGCACTGCCCTTTGGCTTATCTACTGTGCCCAGGGTCTTCACAAAGTGCCTGGCACCAGTAATTGCTGTCTGCAGACAAAGAGGAATACAAATATATCCTTACTTGGACGACTGCCTCATTCAAGCAGAGAACAAGGACATTCTACTACAGCATCTGGCGTTTGTGAAAAAACGTTTAACATGCCTAGGGTACACAGTCAACAAAAAGAAATCAAAACTAGTACCCTGTCAAGAAATTCCTGGGTGCAAGCTTAAATACAACTGCCCAGATGGCTTATCTCATGCCAGACAAAGTCAACTAACTATTTCAAGGAAATGGCAACAAAGGCCCAGTTATCTGCAAGAAAAATTCTTCAGGCTTTGGGCTTCATGGCATCCTGCTTCCTACTAATTCCATATGCAAGACTGCATATGAGGAGACTTCAATGGTACCTAAAAAGTGTCTGGACACAACATTGCCACAGCCTGGAAACAATGATTACTCTCATTCCCTGCCTGCAACAGGAGTTTCGATGGTGGGCAAGGCTTGTCACCAAAACAAGGGACAGCCATTCTCACTACCCCCAGCCAGGCAGAACCTAACAACAGATGCATCAGATTATGCCTGGGGGGCCCACATGGCAGGAAAAGGCATTCAGGGCACCTGGTCCACAAATCAAATGCATCTACATATCAATCAAGAAGAGATGTTAGCTGTTCAAAATGCCCTGACAGCCTTCAAGGACCTAATTCATCCGGGACAACTACTGATAAAGACAGACAATACCACGGTCATGTGGTACATAAAGAAGCAGGAGGCCACGCATTCTTACCCCCTTTGCAGACTAGCCATGGCTTTATGGGACACAGCATTGACTTAGCAAGTTCATCTGCAGGCACAGTTCCTGCCAGGAAAGAACAATACTCTGGCAGACGAACTAAGCAGAAACCTCATGGATCCCCACGAGTGGCACCTGGATCCACAAGTCTTCAGCATGATAACAAAGAAATGGGGACGCCCGGACATAGATCTATTTGCCTCCCCTCACAACTATCAACTAAAAAGATTCTGCAAAAGGACTTATCATAGACACGCATGGAAAGTGGACACCTTATCTTTCAAATGGAAAAACCTATCAGTATATGACTTTCTTCCACTGCCGCTCCTCCCCAATGTACTCCTAAAGGTGAGACAGGAGAAACCAAAAATGATTCTGATTGCCCTAGACTGGCCCCGCCAGTACTGGTGTCCGATCTTAAGGAACTTGTCTCGATGCCCAGCCTGGACCTTACTTCAAATACCTCATCTACTGTTCCAACAAAACAATCAGATTCTGTACAGCCAACTCAGTACTCTTAAACCTGGCAGCATGGCAGATAATGTAGCCATACAAAGCACACCTCTCAGTAAAGCTGTGATGGATGTCATTTTGGAAGCCAGAAGGCCTAGTACTATAAAATCCTATGCTGGAAAATAGAAGAGATTTTGTGCTCGGAACCAAGCTCAAGGAACTGACACAGCTGTACCAAATATTCCTCAGATTTTGCAATACTTAACTGAGATGCTGGACAAAGGCCTGTCTTTTTCGTCAATTAAAATTCATGCCTCTGCCATTGCGGCTCTTTACAATACAGAGCCACCACTCTTTTCTAATCCTTTATTAAGGCAGTACCTCAGAGGAGCCAAAAATTTAAGGCCTCTAAGGAGATCGCCAATGCCTGCATGGGACCTCAATTATGTCTTGAAAAAACTCACCCTACCTCCTTTTGAGCCAGCTGCTACAGCAGATATAAAGTTTTTTATCTTGGAAAACAGCTCTGCTCCTAGCAATAACTTCTGCAAGACGAGTGTCAGAGCTACAGGCTCTCATGACTGTGGAACCTTTTATCCTTTTTTATCCAGACAGGGTCTCTCTGAGGGCAAACCCTACATTTATGCCTAAGGTGGTGTCCAGTGTAGCCCTTAACCAAACTATTCATTTGCCAACTTTTTATCCAAATCAACAGAACAAGGGGGAGGAAATTCTGCATTCTTTGGACGTACACAGACAACTTAGATTCTGTTTGGACAAAACTAAAGTTTTCAGAAAGACACAACAGTTATTAGTGGCATATGCTGCAGGATCACAAGGAAAGGCGATCTCCAAGCAGACTATTTCAAAGTGGATAGGTCACTGCATTAGTTTCTGCTACTCTCAGCATGACAAGCCAGTGCCTAAGGGCATTAGGCCACATTCAACCAGAGCTGCAGCCTTTCTCAGGGGAGTACCAACCAAAGACATTTTAGAGGCTGCTACTTGGAGTTCAGTGCACACCTTTACAAAGCATTACAATCTGCCACTTTACTCTAAATCCAGAGCAGGCTTTGCCACTGCAGTTCTGCAGGGCCTCATAGCCGCTCCTAATGTTGTTTAGCTCCAGCTCCCCAGCCATAGTTTTGGGACTCTACCCAAATGTAATGACTGCAACAGTGAAACACGAAGAACATAGTACAGTTTTGTACACTTACCATAAATGTTGATGTTCAAGTGTATTCACTGTTGCAGTCCAGGTTACCCACCCGCCACCCCCCTTATTTCTGCTGGAACTTATCTTTACTTCTCTGATCTAAACAATCTATGTGGTGTATTTGCCTGTAGATGAAGGTACAGTTTATTTTGGTGCATGTATGTTTTACATATTTATATATCTAGCCTAGCCTTTTGGGGGCACCTGACATCTGGGGCAAGAAAAACTGAAGAAAATGGCGTTGGCTGCATCTTTTATACCCCTGACAACCTGACGTCAGGAAAGGGGCGACAGCAACCGACGCAGGACCCAAGACTTTGGAATTCAGGCTGACTGAGGGCAACCTGCCAGCAGGATTACCCAAATGTAATGACTGCAACAGTGAATACACTCGAACATCTACATTTATGGTAAGTGTACACAACTGTACTTTCTCAGCCTCCTCCTCCTAAAAGGAGTACGGATGATGTTCGTGTTACACTGCTGCAGTCATTACACTTGGGTTATCCTGCCATCAGGCGGTTCCCCAGTCGTCCTGAGTTCCAAAGTCCTAGTCCGGCGTCGGTTGCTGTCGCCTCCTCCCTGACATCAGTGCGACAGGGGTATATAAGATGCAGCCGACGCCATTTTCTTCAGTCTTTCTTACCGCGCGGTGCCTGAAGCAAAAGCAGTTCGCAAGTGCCGGTCGGCCGTCTCCTGAGATTTTCATTCCGAATCCAGAACCGAAGTCTTCTACAAAGCTAAGTACCCCATTGGGGAAACTTTTTCCTTGCCTCAGACTGATGTCAGTAAAAGTTAATAACTGTATTTCTTGTGGGAAGCAAATACCTCATAAGGATTTCCATTCCTATTGTATCCCATGCCTAGGCCCTGACCACGATGTCACTGGTTGTCGGTTTTGTGCTAGGTTTAACAAGCGCACTATTAAATGTAGGTTTGATTTTTGCCCGACATTATTTTGGTAGAAAATTCAGTTATACCATGCCGTCGGAACTTCCGATGACCGCAATACACAAAAAGCGCAAAGACAAGGATAGGCATCCGAGGTCCAAAACTGACGACGAAGCCTCTTCTAGGCCAGTCGCCGGTTCTCCGGTTTTCAGCGAGGTGCCTTCACAGCCCCTGACAACCGCTTCTGTAGAACCTCAAGCCGCCTCTGACTCCCACGTGGAGATGGCTGGGCCTTCGACACACAAGATGTCCTTCAAGGATGCATCTGCAGTCCTTACAAATGGGTTGTCCTGTCGTCAGGCAGCCCTTCGGTCGGCCAGATTCCAAAGTCTGGGTCTGGCCTCGGCTGGTGTCGCACTTCACCCGACATCATCTCTGCTGGTCTTCGGGTATAAAGGCATCAGCCGACGCCATTTTCCTCATGCTTTCTTGCCGCGTGGCGCCCGAAGCAGAAGCTGTTCGCAAGTGCCAGTCGGTCAGATCCAGAGGTTACTACTACCGAATACTACTTCGAAGACTTCTAAAAGCTAAGTACCCCGTTGGGGACTCTTTCTTGCCTCAGCCGATGTCAGAAAAAGTGAATAACTGTTTAACTTATGGGAAACAAATACCTCATAAAGATTTCCACTCTTACTGCTTACCTTGTTTAGGCCCCCCCCCCCCCCCTCACAGGCCCAGTTCCAGTTCCCAAATGCTTACTCTGGCAGAGGATCTCATCTCTTTAATAAGGGGATCCCAATCTCACCCAGACAGGGCCTCTCAACCTCCAGGTAAGAGACCTAGAGCAGAGCCCCCTGAGCCAGTGTCCTCAGATGACTCTTCTGATGATTCAGACAATACAGACCTTCCAGAGGCTCCTTTTTCTACTTATGAAGATTCCGATGCTGAAGAATCTATACCTTCTGCCTCTCCACCAGAGGAATTTTCCTTTGGGGAAACCTTACATGCCATGAGAGAGCAATTCCAATGGCAGGGACAAGATTTCTCAGATTCAAGAAAAAGGCTTAGGGCCTTTCTACACTTACCGCAACATAGGCCCTTAGCTATACCTCCAGTTCTTCCTGTTGTGGATGATGCATTCAATGTTGCTTGCACTGCTCCTGATACTTTACCTCCAGCCCCTGCCAAGCCCGATAGGTTTTACAGGGTACCGGACACTCATCACCACTTATACAAGGCTCCTCTTGCAGATCCTGAGACTATCTCCCAGGGGCCTAAGGCAGTAGCCTCGACCTCAGCGAAAAACCCTCTCCCTTCTGAAAGGGAATCCAGGTCCTTAGAGAGATGGGGTAAAAAAGTATACACCTCTGCTACTCTCTCAGCTAGAGCTTTGAACTGTCAGTTTCATATGATCCAATACCAAGAGTTTATGCTTGATCAGTTAACTAAGAAACTGTCCTCTGATGATTCCTTAGATAAGAAATATGTTTTAGAAATGGTGAATAACATTCAGCAGGTTAGTAACCATTCTTTAAAATGTGGCTATGATGCACTGGAGGCTTCATTTAGATCAGCCATGACTGGCACAGTTATAAGAAGGCATGCATGGTTGAAAGAGCAGGTCTTACCGGATCATGTTAAAACAAAGCTATTAGATGCTCCTATGGATAAGGTCAGTCTATTTGGTCCTCCTGCCCAACAAGTAATGAAGAAAATGGAAGAGAAGGCAAAATCTGTACAAACAGTTAAAGATTTCTTACAGGTTCAGCCCCCAAGGTTTAGCAGGAACTGGCCTTCCAAAAATTGGTCCTTTCCAGACTCCTCTAAATCCCAGAGAGGCAGGAATAGACGTTCCAGAGGCAGAAATCAGTCCAGAGGAGGTGCCTACAGAGGACGTCAGTGGCAAGGCAATAACCAACGAGGCACAGGCACAACCACTACCACTGCAACAGGACAATCACAGTGACTTGGCTCTGACACCGCCTACCAGGGAACAAATAGCAGCACCCTTAGGCGGAAAGTTAGCCTTATTTTCAAAAAAATTGGCACTATATTACAAGAGACAAGTGGATTTTGCAAACTATAGACCAAGGCTACAGGTTTCATTTCCACACCTTACCAGTAAAAAGTGGAATGCCAAACCTACCACCAAATCAAAAGACAGAAGCTCTAAAACAAATAGCTCAATTAACAAACATGAGAGCTGTGGAAAGGGTACCACCTACAGAACAGGGCAAAGGATTTTACTCCAGACTTTTCCTAGTACCAAGAAAAGAGAAAAATTGGAGACCTATTCTCGACCTGTCCGCTTTAAACACATTCATCATTGTTCCAAAATTCAAAATGCTGACCCTACAGCAACTTCTTCCCATGCTGGGCAAGGAGTGTTGGCTGGTAACTCTAGATCTCAAGGAGGCATACCTGCACGTCCCCATATGACCAAATTGCAGAAGATACCTCAGATTTCTTGCAGGATCAGAGCATTATCAATTCTCAGCATTGCCCTTTGGCTTATCTACTGCCCAGAGTGTTCACGAAATGCCTGGCATCAGTAATCGCTCATTGCAGGCTACAGGAACCCAAATTTACCCATACCTGGACGACTGCCTGATACAAGCGGACAACAAAAGCAAGCTGACACAAGACTTACAAAGAGTCATTTGCTTACTACAAGCCCTGGGATACACAGTCAATTTAAAAAGTCAAGACTGATACCATCCCAAACAAGAACATTCTTGGGTGCAGAATTGGACACAGTAAAACAGATGGCATTCCTAACTGCAGAAAAACAAGAACAACTTCCTCTTTACTTCTTGGCATTAACAAAGCAGAACAAACTAACAGCAAGGAAAGTTCTGCAGGCCTTGGGCTTCATGGCATCCTGCATAATCCTGGTCCCCCATACCAGACTGCATATGAGAAAGCTACAGTGGTACCTAAAGAATTTATGGTCTCAACACAGGCACAGCTTAGAAACCGAAATACCACTAATCCCATGCCTGAAACAAGAATTCCTATGGTGGGCTCAAGCATGCCAGGCAAACCCAGGTTTGTCCTTCCACAACATTCAAACAAGCCAAACCATCACAACGGACGCCTCAGACCTAGGTTGGGGGGCCCACATGTTGGACAAATGCATTCAAGGCTTATGGACTCCAGATCAGCTGCACCTGCACATAAATCAAAAAGAAATGCTGGCAGTAAAACTAGCAATCCAGAATTTTAGACCATTCCTCAAAGAAGGCCAATTGATGATAAGGACAGACAACACCACAGTCATGTGGTACATCAACAAACAGGGAGGCACTCATTCATACCCCTATGTCGAATGGCTCTGGACCTATGGAATATGGCTCTGAGCTACAACATTCAGTTACAGGCAATATTTGTACCGGGAAAAGAAAACATCCTAGCAGACATGTTAAGCAGAACTACCTCGGATGCTCACGAATGGATGCTACACCCGGACATCTTCAAGGCCATCACAAGGAAATGGGGAATGCCACAAATAGACCTATTCGCATCCCCACTCAATCACCAGCTCAAGAAATTCTGCTTAAGGACATACCACCCACTTGCTTGGAAGGTGGACTCTCTATCCTTCAGTTGGAAAGGCCTGACAGCATATGCATTTCCACCTCTTCCTTTGATGCACAAGGTACTACTGAAAATCAAAGAGGAACGTCCAAGGATAATTCTGATAGCTCCAAATTGGCCAAGACAACATTGGTATCCATTGCTGAGGAGCATGTCTCGGGGGGGGGAACGTGGACACTACCCCTGATTCCTTTGATGTTAACTCAGAGCGACTACAACATCCTGCATCCAAACCTGAAAACTCTGCAACTGACTGCCTGGAACATTACATAGGAGCAACTAACCCAGATTTATCCCAAAGGGTTAAAGACATTATCCTTGAGGCCCGCAGACCCTCAACAAGAAGGAACTATGCAGGAAAATGGAAAAGGTTTGTCATTTGGAGTACTGAAAGAGGGAAAGATGTGTCAAAGATAGATATTGCCAACATCCTGGAGTATTTGGCTGAGCTTCTCCATACAGGCCTGTCCTATTCCTCCATCAAGATACATGCATCAGCTATTTCTGCAGAATACAGCTTGATCCCCTGTCTTCTCACATCCTCTACTCAGGCAGTTCCTCAGAGGAATCAAGAATGTAAAACCTCCTAGGAAACCACCATTACCAGCATGGGACTTGAACTTTGTGCTGGAAAAATTGACACTCCCCCCATTCGAACCAGCAGCAACAGCAGATCTTCAACACCTATCCTGGAAAACTGCTTTCCTACTGGCAATTACTTCAGCAAGAAGGGTTTCGGAACTACAGGCCTTAATGGCAGTACAACCCTTCCCAATCTTCCATCAAGATAGAGTGTCCATGAGAACTAATCCTACATTTATGCCTAAGGTGGTATCCAGAGTGTCTCTAAACCAGGCAATCCACCTACCTACCTTCTTCCCCAATCCACAGAACAGGGGAAAGACTGCTGCATACCTTGGATGTACATAGACAGTTGCGCTACTACCTGGACAGAACCAAGGGCAATAGAAAGACTGACCAGCTTCTAGTAGCTTATGCAACAGGAAGGGAAGGAAAAGCAATTTCCAAACAGACAATCTCCAAGTGGATAGGAAATTGCATAAGATTCTGTTACTCCTACCATGGAAAGCAAATTCCACAGAACATAAGGCCTCATTCTACAAGGGCTACAGCCACTACCACAGCTTTCTTACGAGGAGTGGCTACCAAGGACATTATTGAGGCTGCTACTTGGACCTCCGTGCATACATTTGCCAAGCATTATAACTTACCTCTATACTCTAGATCCCGAGCAGGGTTTGCCACTGCTGTTTTGCAAGGGATCCTAACTACACCATAATTCTTCTTCCTCCTTCCCTAGTTTGGCTATGGTATTCTACCCATTTGTAAGGACTGCAGATGCATCCTTGAAGGACATAGTACAGTTTTGTACCTACCATAAATGTAGATGTCCGAACAGGATAGCATCTGCAGTCAGGATTACCCTCCCTCCTTCCCTCTGTGGTACTCCTAGGGTATTTACCCACCTAATAGCTAGCTGGGGGGGATCTCTTATGGTGTATTTGTTTGTATATATGTACATACATGCTTATTTTTTGTGTTTGCCTTCTACTTTTTTGGAAACATTGGCATTTATCCAAAAATTTAGCTTACCAAGAGGGCAACTGGCATCTGGGGCAAAAAACACTGAGGAAAATGGCGTCAGCTGATGCCTTTATACCCGAAGACCAGCAGAGATGACGTCGGGTGAAGTGCAACACCAGCCGAGGCCAGACCCAGACTTTGGAATCCGGCCGACCGAAGGGCTGCCTGACGACAGGACAACCCATTTGTAAGGACTGCAGATGCTATCCTGTTCGGACATCTACATTTATGGTAGGTACAAAACTGTACTTTCTTCAGCCTACTGACACTAACCTTTCAGAGGGATCCGGAGTAGCTGAGCAACCCACAGCTACAGAGGGTGTCTTCAGACCTACTCAGTTAAGCATTAAACCCTCAGCTAAGTCTAAGCCTTCTTTAAAGTCAAAGAAACAAATACAGCATTCTCCAGGACAGGCCTCCATGCCTAAGAAACAAATGCTCAAAATGGCCGAAGACCTACTCACTCTGATCAGGGGGTCCCATCCCCCTCCTGATAAAAGGCCTAGACAGGATGCAGACTATGACTTATCTGACCAGGTGTCCATCTCTTCTGATTCATCCTCAGACCTAGGATACTCTTTACCCCCTTATGAGGATTCTGATGCTGAGGAATCAATTCCATCAGCCTCACCGCCTGAGGACTACTCCTTTGGGGAAACCCTACATACCATGAGGGAGCATTTCCACTGGGAAGGCCAGGATTATTCAGAATCCAAGAAAAGGCTCAGAGACTTCCTTTTATTACCTCAACACAGACCCCTTGTTATTCCGCCAGTGTTCGATATTGTGGATGATGTGTATACTGAATCCAGCTTAAATCCTGATTCCTTACCCCTAATTTTAAAGAAATGCAGGATTTATTGCATGCAGCTGAACAAGTGGGAAAGCATACTTTGCAATGTGGTTTTGATTCTCTAGAGGCCTCTTGCAGAGCAGCAGTTACAAGCTTTGTCATTAGAAGACATGCTTGGTTAAAAGAACATACGTTACCAGATCATGTTAAAGCAAAATTATTGGATGTACCTTTGCAGCAGGATGTGTTATTTGAAGTTAAGGCAGAAGAGGTATTAAAGAAAATGGAGGATAAGGCAAAATCTATGCAAATGGTGAAGGATTTCGTACAGGTTCAGCCTCCTAGATTTGGTCCTTTCCAATTACAGACAGACCACAAAGGGGAAGATACAGAAGTCCAAGAGGTAGAGGTCAAACACAAGGTACTTACAGGCCTTGACAATGGGTTGCATCAGGGCAGAAAGAAGGGGAAGACAGGCCCCAACTATATAAAAAACAGTTCCAATGACTTCCCACTACAGCTGCCAAACAAATCCTTCTTGGCAGCCCCCTTGGGAGGAAAACTGGCACTCTTTTACCATGATTGGCAAATGATCACCAAAGACAAATATTTTCTCAACATTGTATTTCAAGGTTACAGGTTCCACTTTCACACTCTGCCAAGGTTAAAAGGAATGCCAAACCTGCCACCAAATCAATGGGCAGAGGCTCAAAAACAAATTACAGCAATCATGGATATGAGAGCTACTCAAAAGGTACCATCACAGGAGCAAGGACAAAGATTTTACTCAAGACTCTTTCTGGTACCCAGAAAGGACAAAGCCTGGAGGCCCATTCTAGATCTTTCATTTCAAAACACTTACCAGGATGTTCCGAAATTCAAAATGTTAACATTACAGCAGCTTCTTCCCATGCTGGGCAAGAAAGCTTGGCTCGTGACTTTGGACCTCAAAGAGGCATACCTGCATGTCCCTATCAGACAAAACTGTAGAAGATGCCTCAGATTCATAGCGGGTTCAATGCACAGCCAATTCTCTGCACTGCCCTTTGGCTTATCTACTGCGCCCAGGGTCTTCACAAAGTGCCCTGGCACCAGTAATTGGATTTTGCAGACACAAAGGAATTCAAATTTATCCGTACCTGGACGACTGCCTGATTCAAGCAGAGAGGAAGGACATTCTTCTAAAGCATCTGGCGTTTGTAAAAAAGTTATTAAGTTGCCTGGGGTACACAGTAAACGGAAAGAAATCAAAACTAGTGCCCTCACAAGAGATTATATTCCTGGGTGCCAGCTTGAATACAATGGCCCAGATGGCTTATCTCACGCCAGACAAACAAGGACAACTGACTCAATACTTTCAGCAGATGGCAATGAAGACCCAACTCCCTGCAAGAAAAATTCTGCAGGCCTTGGGTTACATGGCATCTTGCATACTACTAATTCCATATGCCAGACTGCATATGAGGAAACTACAATGGTACCTAAAGAATGTATGGTCTCAACACTGTCAAAGTTTGGAAACAGTTATACCACTAATCCCTTGCCTTCAACAGGAGTTTCAATGGTGGGCTCAAGCTTGTCACCTCAACAAGGGCAGCTTTTTACACAACCCACAGCCATGCAAACACTGACAACAGATGCATCGGTTTACGCCTGGGGAGCACACATAGTAGGCAAATGTATTCAGGGCACGTGGCCTGCAGAACAAAGTCATCTTCACATCAATCAAAAAGAGATGCTAGCTGTACAAAATGCACTTATAGCTTTCAAGGACCTGCTGCATCCAGGACAACTACTACTAAAGACAGACAACACCACAGTTATGTGGTACATAAGCAAGGGGGCACTCACTCCTACCCCCTGTGCAGACAAGCTATGACCTTGTGGAACACAGCTATAAACCTTCAAGTTCATATCTGCAAGCACAATTCCTGCCAGGAGACAAAAACACACTGGCAGACGACTGAAGCAGAAACATCATGGATCCCTACGAATGGGAATTGAATCCACAAATATTCAGAATGATAACACAGAAATGGTGGAGCCCGGACATAGATCTGTTTGCATTCCCAATAAACTGCCAGCTACAAAAATTCTGCACAAGAAGTTACCATCCATAAGCATGGAAAGTGGATGCCCTCTCATTCAGCTGGGAGAACCTACAAGTGTACGCCTTCCCACCACTGCCTCTCCTGCCAAAGGTACTCATAAAAGCCAGGCAGGAAGATCCAAAGATATTCCTGATTGTACCAGACTGGCCACGCCAGCACTGGTACCCAATCTTAAGGAGCTTAGCACAAGAACCTCTCTGGATTTTGCCTCAAATCCCACATCTGCTGACTCAGCACAACAAACAAATACTACACAGCCAGCTAAAGACCTTAAACCTAGCTGCATGGAAGATTCCTTAGTCAAGCAAGCAATGCCTCTCGCCAAAGCTGTTATGGATGTCATTCTGGAGGCCAGAAGGCCTAGTACCAGGAAAGCCTATTTGGATAACTGGAAGAGATTCTGTGCCTGGAACCAAGCTCACAGCCTTGACCCTCTTGTCGCAAACATTCCTCAGATACTACAATACTTAACTTAGATGCTGGACAAAGGAATCTCCTTCTCATCCATCAAGATCCACGCCTCTGCCATCTCTGCTCATTACGACACGGATCCACCAATTTTCTCTAATCCTGTTTTAAAACAGTACCTCAGAGGGGCTAAAAACATAAGACCGCCCTATAGAGCACCTACTCCAACTTGGGACCTCAACTTTGTTTTGGAGAAGCTAACTTTACCTCCTTTTGAGCCAGCCAACACATTAAAATTAAAATATATCTCTTGGAAAACTGCTCTGCTCCTGGCAATAACATCAGCACGAAGAGTTTCTGAATTACAGACACTAATGGCAGTGGAACCTTTCCTCATTTTCCACCAGGACAGGGTGTCTTTAAGAACTATGTCAAAGGTGGTATCCAGTGTGGCTCTAAACCAAACTATTCACCTGCCAACGTTTTATCCTAAACCACAGAATAAAGGGGGGGGAGACTACTGCACTCTTTGGACATTCACAGGCAGTTACGCTTTTACTTGGGCACAACCAAAGCTTTCAGAAAATCTGAGCAATTATTGGTAGCATATGCTGCAGGAGCACAGGGAAAAGCCATTTGAAAACAGACTGTTTCAAAATGGATAGGACATTGTATACGTTTCTGCTTCACATACCATGGAAAACCTGTTCCTAGCAGCATTAGATCTCACTCCACCAGGGCAACAGCCACCTCAACTGCCTACCTCAGGGGAGTACCTACCAAGGATATTTTGGAAGCAGCAACTTGGAGTTTTGTACATACCTTCACCAAGCATTACCATCTGCCTCTATACTATAAATCCAGAACTGGCTTTGCCACTGCAGTGCTGCAGGGCCTTATAGCCACTCCTAATGCCTTATAGAACCAGCCACCCTTCCTCAGCTTTGGGATTCTACCCAAGTGTAATGACTGCAGCAGTGTAACACGATGAACATAGTACAGTTTTGTACCTACCATAAATGTAGATGTTCGAGTGTATACACTGCTGCAGTCCAGCTTACCCTCCCGCCTTCCCCTCTTACTGGCTGGTACGTACCTATGTCTTCTACCCTTACTACCTATGAGGAGTATTTGCTGGTAGCTGGAAGTAGTTTTTTGCTTTTCTTATGTATGTTTTATTAGCAATTGGAATTGCCTACCTATTTAGGGGCACCTGACATCTGGGGCAAGAAAAACTGAAGAAAATGGCATCGGCTGCATCTTATATACCCCTGTCGCACTGATGTCAGGGAGGAGGTGACAGCAACCGATGCCAGACCAAGACTTTGGAACTCAGGCCGACTGAGGAACCGCCTGACCGCAGGATAACCCAAGTCTAATGACTACAGCAGTGTATACACTCGAACATCTACATTTATGGTAGGTACAAAACTGTACTTTTCTCCTGAGGTTTTGTCCTGTTCGGGTTTTGATTTATCCAGCATTTCTGCTGATGAAGAGGAATTTTTCTCAGGCTTTTTCGCCTTTTGAGGATTCAGATTCAAAGGAGTCCATCCCTTCGGCCTCTCCTCCAGAGGATTTCTCTTTTGGTGACGCTTTAAATACCCTCAGAGAACATTTTAAATGGGAAAGTCAGGATTATCCCCAATCCAAGAAACGGATTAGGGAGTTTCTGGATTTACCTCAGCATAAGCCTCTTGCTATTCCCCCTGTATTGCAAGTTGTTGTTGATGTTTTTCTGGAAAATTCCTTGTCTCCAAATTCAGTTCTTTGTGCTCCCAGGAAACCTGACAGGTATAGAGTCCCTGATTCTCATCAGTTTCTTTTCAGGAATCCGTTGGTGGATCCGGAGGTTATTTCTCAGGGCCCTAAAGGAGTTAAGGCCACTGTTACCAGGAATCCTGTTCCCTCAGACAGGGAGTCTAGGGACCTAGATAGGGGGGCAAGAAGGTTTATGCCTCTGCCACCCTAGCTATTAGGGCTACCAATTGTCTATTTCATATGCTGAAGTGCCATCAGCACACCTTGGAGGCTATTAAGTCTAGGAAAGCAAGTGTACCTCTTTTGGTAGAGTGTAAAGACATGCAAGATTTACTGAATTCCGCCAGTGTGGTCAATTCTTTGCATTGTGGTTTTGACATTTTTGAGGCCTCCAACAGGGTTACGGCTACTGGATCTGTTATTAGAAGGCACGCTTGGCTCAGAGAACAGCCTCTTCCAGAACCTGTCAAGCTAAGCTTTTGGATGTACCTTTGCATAAAGACAGTTTTTTGGCAGCAAAGCAGAGGAAATACTAAAGAAGATGGAGGATAAGGCCAAGTCCATGCAAACTGTTAAGGATTTTCTGCAAGTTCAACCCCCGTGCTTTAGCAGGAATTACTCTTCCAAGACTTCCAAGAGTTAGACCTTTCCTGATACCAGCAGACAGAACCATTCCAGGACAAGATGTTACAAATCTTCTAGGGGGCAGGGGGCTACCCCTCAAAGGTCTAGGAGTTGGCAGGCTTCCACTTCTAAAGGGGGAAGCTCCAAGCCTGTATCTCAGTCAAAACACTCTCAATGACTTTTTACAACTTCTGCCTGTTCTTGCTTACCAGGAGAGTCCATTAGGGGAAAGGTTGGCCCTTTTTTCAGATGTCTGGGCCACTATCACAGATGACAAATGGGTGCTCAGAATGGTGTCCCTAGGGCACAAGTTTTCTTTCTGCACCTTTCCAGCTCCTAAGGGATTCCCAGACGTTCCTCCAAACCAAAGGGCAGTAGTAGAAAAACAAATTTTGTCCATCTCATCTGGGAGCAATAGAATCAGTTCCTGCTCAGCAGGTAGGCCAGGGCTTTTATTCCAGGGTTTTCCTAGTTCCAAAAAAAGAAGGCACCTGGCATCCTGTCTTGGATCTTTCCATTCTGAACTCTTTTCTAGTAATTCCAAAGTTCAGAATGCTCACTCTGCATCAGTTGCTACTACTGCTAGAAAAGGATTCCTGGCTGGTAACCTTGGATCTCAAAGAGGCTTATCTGCACATTCCTATCAGGGAAAGTTGCAGGCAGTACCTTTGTTTCAGAGTGGGCGAGCAACATTACCAATTCTCTGTGCTGCCCTTTGGCTTATCTACTACTCCCAGAGTCTTCACAAAGTGCCTGGCTCCAGTCATTGCTTTTTTAAGGCATAAGAAAATTCAGATTTACCCATACTTGGACGACTGTCTGATTCAAGCAAGTTCATAGGAACAGCTATTAAAGGATCTGGAATTCGTAAAGACTTTTCTCTCTTTCCTGGGTTATACTGTCAATGTGGAAAAATTTTAAATGTTACCATCCAAGGAGATAACATTCCTGGGAGCGAGCCTGAACACAGCTGCCCAGACGATATATCTCACCCAGGAGAAGCAGACAACTCTTTCAGTTTACTTCAAGGACTTGGCAAGCCTGTCCCAGCTCCCTGCAAGGAAATACCTGCAAGCTCTGGGATTCATGGCATCTTGTATTCTCATGGTTCCATATGCAAGACTGCATATGAGGAAATTGCAATGGTACCTCAAGAACATTTGGTGTCAACACACAGAGGACCTGGATATGAGGATTGCTCTGCTTCCATCTCTGCAGGTGGAGTTTCTATGGTGGGTAACAGCCTGTCTACAAAACAAAGGCATACCTTTTCGGACACCTCTTGCTACTTAAGTTCTAACTAAAGACGCATCCATCTACACCTGGGGAGCACACCTGGATGGCAGATGCATGCAGGGACTTTGGAACGCCCAGCAGATGCACCTGCACATAAATCTAAAAGAGTTGATTGCAGTTCAGCAGGCCTTACTAGCTTTCAAGCATCTTCTTTCTCCAGGGACCCTACTTGTCAGGACAGACAACACCACGGTCATGTGGTACATCAACAAGCAGGGAGGGACTCACTCTTACCCCCTGTGCAGGCAAAGCATGAATCTTTGGTCCATGGCAGCATCCCTGGACCTTCCAGGAAGGCTCAATGTTTTGGCACACCAGTTGAGCAGGCAAACCCTGGATCCTCATGAGTGGCAGCTGAACAGAGTCGTCTTTTACAGCATCATTCAAAATTGGGGCACTCCTCAGGTGGATCTTTTCTCCTCCCCAGACAACCATCTGCTACCTTTCGTTTGCACCAGACAGCAGCACAGCAGAGCCTGGAATTGGATGCTCTGTCCTTCCCTTGGACGTTGCTATCAGTGTATGCCTTCCCTCCGCTTCTTCCCAGAGTATTAGTGAAGATCAGGGACGAACGTCCAACGACTATTCTCATAGCTCTGGACTGGACCAGACAGCATTGGTATCCACTGCTTCACAGTCTCTCCCATCTTCCTCCTTGGCGTCTTCCTCTGAAGCCAGATCTTTTGGTTCAAGAAAGGGGAAACATTCTACATATTCATCTTCAGTCTCTCCATTTGGCAGCATGGCTCATTGCATGACTCCTTCCCTTTCCCAGCAGGTGGTTGACGTGCTGAGGGAGGCCAGGAGGCCTAGCACTAGGAAATCCTATGCTGGCAAATGGAGAAGGTTCTCTCACTGGATGCAGGTTAGAGGGGAGTCTGCTTCTCAACCTACCCTTCCTCTGATCCTGGAATACCTGGCTGATTTGCTTCAGGGTGGTATTTCTTTTTTCCTCTATCAAGATCCATGCTTCAGCCATCTCTGCTCATTGCCCTCTTGAACAACCCATTTTCTCTCATCCCCTGATGAAAATGTTTCTCAGAGGTGCTTGCAATTTAAAACCTCCCAGAAGAGCACCTACTCCAGCCTGGGATCTTAATTTTGTTCTGGAGAAACTCACTCTTCCTCCTTTTGACCCAGCTGCCTCTTCAGATTTAAAGTTTTTCTCTTGGAAGACTGCTCTCCTCTTGGCTATAACTTCAGCAAGGTGGGTTTCAGAGCTGCAAGCTTTGATGGCTGTGGAGCCTTTTCTTATTTTCCATGCAGATAGTCTCTCTGAGGACTAATCCCTCTTTTATGCCTAAGATGGTTTCCAGCCTGACTCTTAATCAGTCCATACACCTTCCTGCCTTCTTTCCTAATCCTCGCAATAGAGGTGAAAGGATCCTACATTCTCTTGATGTGCACAAAACAGCTCAGGTTTTACCTGGACAGGACTAAGGACCTTCGGAAATCAGCACAGTTATTGGTCAGTTTTGCCCCTGGAGCCCAGGGCAAGGCTATTTCTAAGCAAACCATTTCTAAATCGATAGCACATTGCATTACCTTTTGTTATTCCTTTCATAGCAAAGCTCCGCCTCAAGGGGTTAGGACCAACTCTACTAGAGTGGCTTCCACTTCTGCAGCCTTTCTAAGGGGTGTCCCTACTAAAGACATTTTGGAAGCTACCACATGGTCTTCTGTTCACACTTTCACAAAGCATTATAATTTGCCTCTGTTTTCCAGAGCTAGGGCAGGGTTTGCCACTGCGGTGTTACAGAGCATTATCTCCAACCCTTGAGGCTGTTGGTTCCTCCCCCTTTTCTTCTCTGGGCTTTGGTAATCAACCCATTTGTTAGGACTGCAACAGTGAAACACGATGAACATAGTACAGTTGTGCTCGAGTGTATTCACTGTTGCAGTCCTGGTTTCCCTCCCTCCTTCCCCCTTTTTGTGGTCCTCTCCTATTCTCTTTTCCTGAGGTACAGGCTTAATTTATTTGTCAAATTGGTTTTTGGTTTAAGCCTTATTTTCTCGGGGCTGCTGACTATTATGGAAAGAAAGTCCGAGGAATTGACGTCGACTGCCTCCTTTTGTATCGGACGTTTTGACATCCTTTACAACCAACGGCAACCAACGTCATTTTTACTTGCCTTGGTATTCTGGCCTACTGAGGGCTACCGGGAGCCGGATAACCCATTTGTTAGGACTGCAATAGTGAATACATTCGAACATCTACATTTATGGTAATTGTACACAACTGTACTTTCTGTTGACTGTGGTAATGAGGTTGAGGTCTCTGGAGCATGTGGTGCAGAAAGATTGGGATTTCTTTAGCTGTAGCATTTCTAACAGAGCTGGGTCAGACATGGCTTTGTAAGTCCAGCAGAGATCACCTCTAAGTAGGCGATTTGAGACGGAGAATAGTTGGGTGTTTTTGAGTCTGTCCATATAAGGCAAGTGTTGGCCTAGGGTCCTCTTTGTGAGGTACTTTTGTGGCCTCTCCAGTTGTTGCAGGTGTTTAGTGAGGTACATGCCAAATGGGGCATTGTACTCAATGATTGGCCTAATGAGGGAAGAGTAGATGGAGACAATTACCTCTTTCTTCCTGGATACAAAACTCATAGTAATGAGATGTGCCACATAGAAGAACTTTCTGACCACAGTGGCAATGTGGTGGTCAAAAGAGAGGTTGCTTGTTAACCTGTGTTCCCAAATCTCTTATAACGCCTTCTGTGTTCAGTGGACTACCATCAATGTGATAATTCATGGGAACGGGCTTTTCCCCAAAGGTGATGACGACCCTTTTTTTGGCATTGAGCTTAAGGCCATGGTTCTGACACCTGTTGTTGGTCTCAGTGAGGCCTTTCTGTAGGATGTCAACATCACTCGGGGAGTTAATAATAGCTCCCAACGTGCAATCGTCTGCAAACTTTGTCAGCCAGAGTCCCTTCGTGTTGGCCTGGACTTCAGAGAAGTAGATACCAAACAGGAGAGGACCCAGGACCAAACCTTGTGGGACTCCACTCGTGACTGGTTGGCAGTCTGACTTGGAGTCGGCTACATTCACACTGTGGGTTCTACCTGTGAGCCAGTTTGCAACCCACCTAGTGATATATGGGTTGATGCCTAGCTTAGTGAGTTTTTCTATGATTCCTGAGTGGGGAATGGTTTCAAAGGTCTTGGCCAGATCAAGGTTGGCTGTATGAACCACCTTGCCTTCATCCACAGCTCTGGTGAGTGACTCAAAGAAGTTGACCAAGTTGAGCAGGCATAAGTTGCCCTTCACAAAACCAAACTGTGTGGGATCCAGATGGCATGTGTAAGGACAGCAGAACAGATATGTGGCCGAGCCAGGTGTGGAAATAAGGCACATAAGAAAAGCTGGTGGTAGAATCCAGAAGTCCAAGAAGTCCTCAAAAGAAAAGAGGAGTGAAGGAAAAAGTGGGAGATAGAAAAAAACAGACCAGGCTAGGAAGGAATTTTTGTTGGCTACCAAAGAGGCTAAGAAAGGAGTTGCAGTAGCAAAGAACAAGGCATCAGAGGCACTCTTCCAGCTTATGGAAAGTTCAAAAAATGTTATAACCTATAACCTGAAGAAGCATACATGACTGTATGCGAAAGCGCTTGTGACATAATAAAGAGATTTTTTATACTTTTTACTGCATCGTGGTGATCTACGTTTTGGTATATCCTGGAGCTTATGGAAAGTGAGTCAGTAGATGGCACAAAGAAACTATATCCGGTTGCAAGCCAAAGACAGAAAGATAAAGAAGATAGTCAGACACCTTTCATAAGAGATGCCAGCAACGACCTGCTCACCAGCCCACAGGACGTCAAAGGCAGATGAAAGGAGTACTTCCAACATCTTCTGAATGAAGAAAACACCACTGAAGCTGTACTGCCCCAGACAGTCTTCAATGAGAGAAGAGGAGGAGCCCACCATAGAAGAAGTACAGCACTAAGGAAAACGAAGTCAGGGAAAGCAGCAGGCTCAAATGAGGTCACAGCAGATTTATGATAGAGTTGCTAGGTGAGATAGGAGAAAATTTAATTCTGAGGGTACTCATAGCAGTGTAGAGAGAAAGGCATATCCCAGATGACTGGAGAATAAGCATACTAGTGCCAGTGTTTAAGAACAAAGGCAGCATCCACAACTGTGGACAGTACAGGGGTTTCAAACTCCTGTCAAATTGCATGAATGTTTTGGAAAGGGTGATTGATAAATGAATATGCAGAGTAGTAGAAAGTAAGATTGGAGATGAGCAGTCCAAATTCAGATCAGGATAGAGCACAACTGACAAGATGTTTGCAGTCAGACAGTTGAGAAGAAGCTAGAGATGAGGAAAGAGTCTAACTGGGCATTCATAGACCTTGAGAAAGCATATGACACGGTCCCCAGAAAGCTGATTTGGACAGTCCTGTGGTGGTTTGAAGTCCCAGAAACAGTGGCAGAATTAGTGCAAGCTGTGTACAGGCAGCCAGTGACTCAATTATGAAGAGTGTTCGGCCTCTCAGAGGGGTTCCAGTGGGAGTGAGTGTGCATCAGGGTTCAGCTCTGAGCTCATTGTTGTTCATACTGGTGATGGACTACATTAGCAAATAGGTTGAGGGGGACAGATCAACAAAGTTGCTGTATGCAGATGAAGTTGCATTACAGATAGACTCTAAGAAAGAACTTCAGCAAAAGTAGAGGAATGGAATGCAAAACTGAAGACACATGGGGTGAAACTGTGTACAGAAAAAACAATTATAATGCCAGCAAATGTGGGAAACTAGAAGATGCTAAGATTTGAGATAGAAGAGAAAATAGTGGAATAAGTTAACAGCTTCAAGTATTTGGGAGGGGTGGTTGAGGAGAAGGGAGATCTGAATGAGGACATCAAAGCTAAAATTAGAGGGGCTGAAGCCAACTGTAGAGTGAGAGGTGTATTACATGACAGAAGAATGACAAAAAAGCTGAAAAATAAGGTGTACAAAACAGTGGTGCGGCCAATACTACTTTAAGGAACAGAAACCTGGGCAGTAAAGGCAGAGCAGTTGAAGAAGCTAGATGTGATGGAGATGAAGTGCCTGAGATGGGTGGTAGGATGCACACTGTGGGACAGAAGAAGGAATGAAGACATAAGAGCAGAAGCCAAAATAGCTCCATTTGCAGAAAAGGTCAAAAAGAACAGACTGTGGTAGTTCAGGCACACGTGCAAAAAAGCAAAAGACAGTCTGGTGAACAAGATTTGGGACAGACAGGAAGAAGACAAGAGGAAACAAGGGCATCCAGCAAAGAGGTGGATAGATTATGTGAGAGAAGACCTGCGACAGTCAGGCATGACAGCTGAATAAGGCAGGAGAGTAGCATTGACAACACCCCGACCCCATGTAGAAAATGTGAAAAAGGGGGATGATGATGGTGAGATCTTTTTAATTACAATTTTCTGAGGTCTTTCAAGTTGTATATGTTTAGATAAATGCATGTCAAAAGGTGCATTATATTAATTAATGGGTCTGATAATATGCGAGTTAAGGGGAATTAAGACGACTTTGGATCTAGTGGAGATGCCTTTGGAAATTAGATCGGATAAAAGGTTTTCTTTTTTTTTTCAAAACAGGTTTATTGTTTTAACATATAAGAGAAATATCATAACAATTTTATACAAGTAATTAAAAATAGGTATTATTATAATATTCAACAAAACAACTAAAGTATTTACAAAGACATCCACTACAATCAGATCAATTAATTAAACTAAAATACCATGTTATTGAAATTAAAATTTTTTTAACAAATTTTGTAAATTATCCCATACAATATAATAAGATGTTTTTCTATTTGTTCTTGTCCTAATTGTGTTTATTTCCATATGGCACACTATATTCATAACATTTTTAAATTCATTGAATGAAGGAGGTGTATCTGAAATCCAATTTCTAGTTATTATTTTCCTAGCCACTGCTAGAATAGACCATAACAAGGGAAGCTTAACCTTTTTAACACTTTGAGGTACAGGTGTGTTGAATAATATAAGAGATTTAGAAATAATGAAATTATCTGTAAAAGAGCCTGCAAAAATTCATTAATTGACTTCCAGTATTCTTTCAATTTTATACAGTCATAAAACATATGAGCCCAGTCAGCATTAATTTCTACATTACATCTCTTACATAAATTATCTTTATTATTTATTTTATTCATCATCAAAGGTGTATAAAAGATCTATGTAAAAATTTCCATGTATAAAGTCTCCAGACAATGGAAGACGTAGTTCTATAAGCAGATTCCAATATATATTGTTTATCTTGTTGATTTGGTGGGTCCCCATTAATAGAAGTGAAATAATTCCAGTATGAATCTACACTGTAAAAAGTTTCTTGTCTGATAATTTTATGTATGTATGAAAGTTTACCTTTATCAGAAACTTTATGTTGTAAATTTAATATCAAGTAATCAATCAGTGTTGGAATAGATTCTTTAACTGTTATAGACATTAGATCTATTTTATTAATGAGATGTTGTCTAAAGGTCTGAACCTCTAACCAGCAAGTTTCTCTTAGATCAAATTCTTGTTTTAAGAAATCTAGATTTTTAACTTTATTATCAGATATCAACTGATACCAGTACTTTAGATCATTATCTATAGTTAAATGAGTTCCTTCAGAAGTAGATGACAAAAGCATACCCTGAGTATACATTATAGGAATACAATAAAATTCCATTCCCTATACTTAGGGTGCATGAATATAAAGTTACAATAACTAATAATAATATTTAATGGGTAACAAACCATATGTTTAGGTGTAATAGGTGAAGTACAAAATTCCTTTAGTAACCATAACATGGAGTTATTTACAATCATATTTTTATGTGTTAAGGAGATTTTCATGAAGTGCATACTAATTAGCTCCCAATAATCTTTCCATTTTGTGACATATGACTGATCTATTAATAAAGTAATAACTTTTACAATAGAAGAGATAGTATATAAATTAAAGTCTGGAAAAGAA
>NC_056740.1:220660534-220698881 GCF_019279795.1 Protopterus annectens
TTTAAGCATCCCTCCTCTTCCTGTCTCCTAAGCATTTTTCCAAACATTAATGGCAAGAAGAAGAGCTTATGCTTTAGAGTCTCATATAAGTATTACAAGGTCCACAAAAGTACAATATTTCCAGATTTTCTTTTTCTGTTATGTTTTGCAAATATAATTATTGCTTTATAATCCCACATCTGTCATTTTCCAAGTTACTGGTTTTATTCCTGTTCATCTCCATCTCCCAAATTCTGTCTCTGCTTCATTTCCAATGTACTCTCACTTCTTCTAGTCAACTCTTGTGCTTTTTTTCCATCTCTCAAACATTTTCAATTTAAACATTTTGAAGAAGTTTCACTGGCACAGTCTATGGTCTTTATTACCAAAAGATTAAAAAGCAGAATCTCCTCCTGTATCGCAACTCACTTTTTGTTGGACAGACTTTTGTATTTCCTCCTTAGCATGTGTTGCATGAAAAAAATGGTGTCTGTCCAGAAAAGAATATTTTGAAGCTAGCTGGGTACAGCAGTTTGAATCTCACTCTTGCTTCTCAACATTCACTGAATAGTGGAATAAATTTATACACAGTAGTACTTTTGTTATGGAAAGATCAAGAAAAACAGTAGCCAGGTAAGAACTAACTGTTGGTGTGGTGGTTTCAGTACTGAATGCCAAACAAATGGTAGATATTCTTTTATTTATTTTATTTTATTTATTTATTTTACATTTGTTGACCGGGCTAGTCTAACTGGATATATGTCCTTTTTCAGTAGAGGCCCGGGGAGAAAAGCTCCAGGTTATTATACATACGACATACATAGTTCATAATTACAGGCTGTATAAGGTTATGATGGACTAAGAAACAATAAGCATGAGTAGCAATTATGAAAAACAAAATAGTCAAATTTTTTTTTTTTTTTTTTTTTTTTTTTTTTTTGTAAAGTAAAATATTATGAAGGTGATGAAATATAAAAGAAAGGATAAAGAGAGATAGCTGTGAAGTAAAGATAGGACAGATATCAAAGATAGAACAGGATGAGTAGAGGAGTCCATAGTTTTCTAACAGCTTTAAAAGTTGTTTTGAGAAGGAGTGGTGAGAGAAAAATACCTAAGAAGAGAGGAGAGAAAGTTAAGATGAGTGAGTGCTGTTCCTTGAGGTAAGTTCCATGTCTTAATGTATAGTTGTGGAACTTAGGATAACAAGCTATTGGGGAGTTGGGTAGAGAAGGGGAGAGGGAAAGTGAGATAGGAGATGGATGAGCAGGCTAGCCTGGGTTTCTACAGGGGTAGAGCCAATTATTATTGAGGTAGTTGGGTAGAGAAGAGAGAAAGAGATAGGAGACAGATGAGCAGGCTAGTCTGGGTTTATACATGGGCAGAGCCATTTATTATTAAGGTACAGTTTGATATTTTTCTTGAAGAGAGGAGGAGAAGTCAGGGATGTAATATCAGCGGGTAGGTGTTCAGTGTTTCCCAACAGAGTTGGAGAATAAGCAATCTCCAGCAGAGTTATTGGGTATAGTCCTTTTTATCAGTAGTTTATTAGAGGAGCGTAGAAGTTTCAGGTTGTAGTACAGGGTAATGAGGCTAGTGAGTATAGGAGTTTTGGTAGGTTGGTACAGGGTTTTGTGGGTTATAATAAGTTGTTGTAGTTTGATATGATTAGGAAGTTCAAGCCAGCCAAGTTGTTTTAGGTTAGTGCAGTGATGGGTCCTAAAGATCAGGTTGCAAATCTAGCTATGTTGGTGTAGGATGTAGCTAGTATATTTAGTTTTTTTTGACAGGTTGGTGTAGATGGGACATGCATAGAGTAGAGTAGAGATTAGATGGGTCTTGGCTAGGGTGATTCTTGTAGCTGGGGTAAGAAATGGTTTTATTCTATATAGGGTTTTTTTGTTCACAGTTTTTATAGTAGAGTTAATGTGATTTTCAAAATTGAGTTTATTGTCAATTGTAATGCCAAGTAGTTTTGTGGAGGTATCTGGAGTGATACTGATATTATTGTTGGAGGTAAGAGAGAACTGTAGGGGGGTTGGGTTGCGTGTTGGTGAGAAGAGTAGAAGTTTTGTTTTCTTTGGGTTGAGTAGTAGGCAGCATTGGGAGAACCATTGTTCAACTGTGTTAAAGGCTTTTTGTGTAAGGGACTGAAGTTCAGCCTGAGAGGTAGCTGTGCAGATAATAGTGGAGTCATCTGCATATTGGATGCATATAGAGAAAGGGATAGCAGTTTGGAGGTCATTGATGAAGATGGAAAAAAGAAGAGGACCTAAGATTGAGAGTTGGGGGACACCTAGGGAAATAGGAAGGTGGTCAGATAGTGAGTTGTTCCAGATTACAGCTTGTTGACTGTTTTCGAGGTAAGATTTAAACCAAGTTATACTATTAGGATTAAGTGAGAGAGACTTGAGAATATGTAGAAGCATTTTGTGGTTCACCATGTCAAAGGCTTTGGATAAGTCAATAAATAGAGCAGAAGAAAGGCTGTTTGAATTACGGTTAGTGTTAATGGTGTTTGTGAAGGAAAGCAGAGCAGTGGTGGTACTATGGGATGGTCTAAAGCCATGTTGACAGTCATCAAGTAGGTTGTTATGGATAAGATGGTTTAGGAATTGTTTGTGGATACATTTTTGTAAAATTTTGGCAAGAGGAGATAATAAGGCAATGGGACGATAGTTGGATAGATCAGTAGAGTTACCCCCTTTGTGTAGTGGGATGATGTGGGATACTTTTCAGATATCAGGGACTGTTCCTTCATTGATGGCTCTATTTATTAGTATAGAGATAGGGTAAGCAATAGCTTTGGCTCCAATTTGTAGAAACTCGGCAGGGAGTTTGTCTTGAGAGGGTGTGGTGGGTTTTAGTTTTTGAAGTAGTGATGAAATATGTGATGTAGGGATGGGAAGGAAGTAAAATGATGGGGGTATATTTTTAGAGAAGGGATTTAGATTTGAGGTGTTGGGAAGATAGGTGACTAGCCAGATTTTGTATAGTATTTGTGAAGTAGGAATTAAAGGCGTTGGCTATTTGTATAGGGTTTTCACGATTTAAGTCCTGTGGGTTGGGTGTGATTGATTGGCCTGTGGCTAGAAGATTATTAATGGTGGACCAAAACTTTTTAGGTTCCTTATTGGATATTTGTTGAAGGTGAAGGTAGTAGTTTTGTTTATCAGAAAGTATAGCTTTTTTGTTTTGTTCCTACATTCACGAAAGGTTTGATGGTCAGCATGTTTTTTCGAAGTACGCCATTTAGCCCAGAATTTGTTTCTGGTTATGATAAGTTGCTTAGTGTTGTTGCTAAGCCAGGGGGCAGGCTTGGTTTTGGTTCTAATCTTGCGAATAGGTGCATGCTGGTCTAAGATTGATATGAATAAGGAGTTGAAGTATTGTACAGCATCATTGAGATGTAGAGACTTTAGTGGAGTCCAGTTACAGTGATATAGTTGTGAGAGAAAGAGCTCTGAATTAAATATTTTTTTTGTGCAAAATGTGCGGAAGGAGGTCGGAAAAATGATGCTGTTTTTTTTTTCTACTAACATAGGTTAACAGGTGATTGCTTAGATCACCTGGAAGGGTGCCTGCAGAGTAGGTTTGTTGGGGAGTATTGACAAGAATCCAGTCCAAGATGGAGTCTTTATTGTTGTTTTTGTTAATTCTGGTTGGGTTTGAAATAAGTTGAGTAAAGCCATGGAGATTTATATGGAGACAATAGAGCAGAAAGTGGAGGAAGACAATCAGCAAAAGTGAGAGAAACACAACAGGTAAGTGTGAAGGTTGGAGAGGGATTGAACAGTATGCAGAGGTCGAAAGGAAGAGAAGAGAGGCAGGATGTAAGACTGTTAGTCGCTGTAAGCAGGATGGCTGGGGCAAGGGGAAAAGGTGGAAGATAACTGTAAGAAGAGACTAAGAACAAAGTGACTTGGGTTTTCCACAGGTAGTTTACAGAGGTGATAGTTACAAAGACTAAGTAGGAGATAACAGTTATGGAAAAAAATTACTTTACAGGGTTAGGTTATAAAGTGCCACCTGGTGGCCACACTTGGCGTGGTAATGTTGTTATCTTAGTGGGGATGGGGACGGGAAAGGAATGAGAAAGAGGAAGCAATGCAAGGGTAAGACAGTGGAAGAAGAAATAAAGGCGGGGGGGGGGTTGGCTGCTGTTTAGTTGGCCTAACAAAATAGTATATGAACTTAATTTAGAAGACTTAACATACACATAGTTACATTGAGTCAATGTGAATACATACTTCCAATGCCTTTTACAGGTCACACTTTTTTGTGAGATGATAGAGGTTTTTCAGTGGTGCCCTAGTGTTCCGAGGCTTCCAGAAGGGCGTAAGAAGGTAGATTGCTGCTGGGATTTCTGAGATGTTCTTCGTGTTTCACTATTGCAGTCATTACATTTAGGTAATCTACTGACAGGTTGCCCTCAGTCGGCCTGAAATCCAAAGTCTTGGGTCCTGCATCACTTGCTGTCTCCTCTTCCATGACGTCAGATCGTCAGGGGTATAAAACCGGCAGCCGACGCCATTTTCTTTAGTCTTTCTTGCCACGCGGTGCCCGAAGCAGAAGCAGTTTGCAAGTGCTGGTCGGCCGACTCCTGAAATTTTCGAATTCGAGTTTCAGAACTGAAGTCTTCACTTAAAGCTAAGTACCCCGTTGGGGAAACATTTTCTTGCTCCATACCGATGTCAGTAAAAGTTAATAATTGCATTACTTGTGTGAAGCAAATACCTCATAAGGATGTCCATTTGTACTGTATTCCTTGCCTAGGCCCAGATCATAACGTGCCTTGCTGTCGGTTTTGTGCTAGATTTAACCAACACACCATTAAGCGTCGATATATATTTGCTTCAAAATATTTTGGAAACAGATTTAACTACCACAAAATGTCGTTGGATAGCAGTCCGACTACCGTAGTTCACAAAAACACAAAGAAAAACTAAGCCAGACGCCAGTTTGCCGGTACTCACTGAGGTGCTTTCGCAGCCCCTGATACCCACTACTTTCAAGTCGCAGACCTCTACCAAGACCCATGTGGAGTCCGGCATGCCATTGTACCCGCGGATGTCTCTCCCTCGGATGGGTCCGGAGCCGCTGAGCAGGCACCGGCTTCTGAGGGTTTCTTCAGGCCTCAGCATTTCTACATAAAACCGCCGCCAGCTTCAAAATCAAAGAAAAAAGCAACTTCTAAAGCTAAAAAACCGACGCATGAGTCATGTGCTCAGGCCTCTATGCCCAAAAAACAGATGATCAAAATGGCTGAAGACCTAATTACCTTGATCAGGGGTTCCCAACTACCTCCTGATAAGAGCCTAGGCAAGACACTGATTATGAATCTTCAGATCAGGTTTCTATTTCTTCTGATTCCTCTTCTGATCAGGAATTTTCTATACCACCCTGTGAGGATTCTGATGCAGAGGAATCCATCCCATCAGCATCTCCTCCTGAAGATTATTCCTTTGGAGAAACCTTGCGTACTTTGAAGGAGCATTTTCATTGGGAGAGTCAAGATTTCTCAGAATCAAAAAAGAGGCTTAGGGATTTCCTTCTTCTCCCTCAGCATAGGCCTTTAATCATACCTCCTGTCTTAGACATTGTTGGTGATGTGTTTTCGGAGTCAAGCTTAACTCCAGAATCCTTACCTCCGGCTCCTAGCAAGCCAGGCAGATATTGCAGGGTTCCTGATTCACACAAATTTTTATTTAAAAACTCTGCTGCTGACCCTGAAACTATCTCACAGGGTCCCAAAGGTGTAAAGGCCTCGACAGCTAAAAATCCTACGCCCTCTGATAGAGATTCCAGGGTGCTGGAAAGAAGGTTTATACATCTGCAACCTTGGCAATTAGGGCCTTAAACTGCCAGTTTCATATGCTTAAATATCAACAGCATGTTATGGGATTACTGAAACAGAAAATGATGTTGATTTCTGAATGTGTAGAAAATAAAGAATTAACAGGAATTATTGCATGCAGCAGAACAAGTTGGAAAGCATACTTTGCAATGTGGTTTTGATTCCTTAGAGGCCTCCTGCAGGGCCGCATTTACTGATCTGTGATTAGGAGGCATGCCTGGCTAAAAGAGCAAAATTTGCCTGATCATGTTAAAGCTAAATTGCTGGATGCACCTTTACAACATGATACCCTTCTTGGTCTTAAGGCAGAAGAGGTTTTAAAGAAAATGGAAGACAAAGCTAAGTCTATGCAAACTGTAAAAGACTTCTTACAAGTGCAGCCAGCAAGATTCATTAGACACTGGCCTACAAAAAATTGGTCCTTTCCTGTGTCCGACAGAGCTTCACGAGGCAAATCCAGGCACTCTAAAGGCTCTAGATACCAGTCACAGGATTCTTACAGGTCAAAGCAATGGGGTGCCTCTACCTCTAAACCTGGAGGAAATAAAGCGTAACCCTACAGTAAACAGTCTCAATGACTTCCCTCTGCCATCACGAAGCACTTATCTTTTGGCAGCTCCCTTAGGGGGAAAATTAGCATTTTATGCTCAAAATTGGCAGTTAATAACCCAGGACAAGTTGGTATTAAACATTGTATCCCAGGGATACAGATTTCATTTCCACACTCTGACAATTCCAAACGGTTGGCTAGATCTGCCAAAAAATCAATGAGCAGAGGCACAGAAACAAGTTACGTCCCTCATGGATATGGGGGCTATTCAGCCAGTACCAGAACAGGAAAAAGGACAAGGGTTTTACTCAAGACTGTTCTTGGTACCCAGAAAAGACAAAGCCTGGCGCCCAATACTGGATTTATCAATTTTGAACACATTCTTGGACATTCCAAAATTCAAAATACTAACTTTGCAGCAGCTTCTGCCCATGCTGGGCAAGAACGCATGGCTAGTGACTTTAGACTTAAAAGAGGCATACCTGCATATCCCAATAAGGGAATCGTACAGAAGATACCTCCGTTTCAAGGCTGGCTTTATGCATTACCAATTACTGTGCCCAGGGTCTTTACAAAGTGCCTGGCACCAGTAATTGCACTTTGCAGACAAAGAAGTATACAAATCTATCCTTACTTGGATGACTGTCTCATTCAAGCAGAAAACAAGGACATTCTTCATCAGCATCTGGTGTTTGTGAAAAGGCTTCTAACATGCCTAGGGTACACAATAAACAAAAAGAAATCACAACTGGTACCCTCTCAAATGATAACATTCCTGGGTGCAAGCTTGAATACAACTGCCCAGATGGCTTTCCTCATGCCAGACAAACAAAGGCAACTATTTACTTCAAACAGATGGCATCAAAAACCCAGTTATCTGCAAGACAAATTCTGCAGGCTTTGGGGTTCATGGCATCCTGCATTCTACTGATTCCATATACAAGACTGCATATGAGGAAACTACAGTGGTACCTAAAAATTTATGGAGTCAACATTGTCACAGTCTGGAAACAAGGATTCTTCTCATTCCCTGCCTACAACAGGAGTTTCTTTGGTGGGCAGAGACATGTCACCAGAACATGGGATGGTCTTTCACTCTATCCCTGCCAGCCAATCCTTAACTACAGATGCATCAGACTGTGCATGGGGGGCCCACTTGGCGGGGAGATGCATTCAGGGCATATGAACCCCAAAACAAATGCATCTGCATATCGACCAGAAAGAGATGTTAGCTGATGTTCATCGTGCATACAGCTGCAGTAATAACATATGGGTTCTCTGCCATCATGCGGTCCCTTGGTCGGCCGAATTCCAAAGTCTAGGTCCGGCGTCAGTTGTTGTCGCTTCCTTTCCTGACGTCAGTGAGGCAGGAGTATGTAAGACACAGCCGACGCCATTTTCTTCAGTCTTTTTTGCCGCACGGTGCCCGAAGCAGAAGCAGTTCGCAAGTGCCGGTCGGCCAGCTCCTGAATTTACGAAAAATTTGGAAACCGAAGTCTTCATTAAAGCTAAGTACCCCGTTGGGGAAACTTTTCTTGCCCCAGACCGATGTCAGAAAAAGTTAATAATTGTATTTCTTGTGGGAAACAAATACCGCATAAGGATTTCCATTCCCTTTGCATACCTTGTTTAGGCCCAGACCACGACGTCTCGGGCTGTCGCTTTTGTGCTACTTTCAATAAACGCACTATCAAGCGTCGGTGAGTTAAGCCCAACATTTATTTGGTAAAGCATTTGATTATAAAATGTCGTCGGAGACTCCAACTACAGTTTTGTCCAAAAAACGCAAGGACCGACACGCGAGGTCCGCGGTCTCCACCGACACCACGCCAAAACCGGCTACACGTGGTCCGGTTCTCAGCAAGATGCCTATGCGCAGTCCCTGACTACCGACGACACTTCTTTGGCGGGGTCTTCTGTACCTGAGACCGCAGGTACCTCAGCCCATACCCAGACTACAACCACCGAAGCCACTGTGAGTGTTGAGTCTCCTAATGTGGACAGGTCCACTTCCACCCATGGTGTCTTTAGACCCTCATCTTCCTTTTCCATTAAGGCCTTTACTAAATCCAAATCAGCCAGGCATCCCAAGAGGCCTGTTGCACAGGGCCCATCCACAGGCCCCATGCCTAAAAAACAGATGCTTAAAATGGCTGAGGATTTAATTACTCTTATCAGGGGTTCCCAACCCCCTCCTGACAAGAGGCCCAGAGTGGAGGAAGATTCTCCCTCTTCTGATCAGGGCTCCATTATTTCAGAACACTCTGATGTAGAGGAACACTCTTACTCCCCTTTTGAAGATTCTGATGCAGAGCAATCCATTCCTTCTGTATCTCCTCCTGAGGATTATTCTTTTGGGGAAACCTTGCACACTTTGAGGGAACACTTCCATTGGGAAGGCCAAGACTTTTCTGAATCCAAGAAAAGACTGAGGGAATTTCTTTTGTTGCCTCAACACAGACCTCTGGCGATACCTCCTGTCTTGGATGTACTTGATGATGTTTATTCAGAGGCTTGCCTTAACCCGGATTCTCTGCCTCCTGCCCCAGTCAAGCCTGATAGGTACTACAGAGTTCCTAAATCTCACCAATTTCTTTTCAAAAGCCATAATGCTGACCCTGAAACCATTTCTCAAGGCCCCAAGGGAATGAAGGCCTCTACTGCTAAGAATCCACTACCTTCCGAAAGAGAGTCAAGATCCTTAGAAAGGTGGGGAAAAAAGGTATATACCTCGGCCACCCTAGCTATGAGGGCATTAAATTGTCAGTTTCATATGCTTAAATATCAACAGTTTCTGTTATCACAATTAAGAAATAAAATGTCTCAACCTGAACAACCAGATTTGAAGGAGTTGCAGGATATGATGCATAGTGCAGAACAAGTGGGTAAACACACTTTACAATGTGGTTATGATGCCCTAGAGGCCTCAAGTAGAGCTGCTGTTACAGGATCAGTCATTCGTAGGCATGCATGGCTTAGGGAACAAATCTTGCCTGATCATGTGAAAGCTAATTACTAGATGCTCCTTTACAAAAGGATGTGCTATTTGGTACTAATGCTGAGGAGATACTACGGAAAATGGAAGAAAAAGCCAAATCTATGCAAACTGTCAAAGCTTTTCTACACGTTCAACCACCACGTTTTAGCAGAAATTGGCCTTCTAAAAACTGGTCCTTTCCAGCCACGGACATGCCCCAAAGAGGTAGATATAGGCGCACAAGGGGCAGAGGGCAATCACAAGGATCATATAGAGGCAGGCAATGGCAAACTCCAGCACCAAGAGGTGGCGAAAACAATGCACAGCAATACAGGAAAGAAACCCAATGACTTCCTCCTTTCCATGCCAAGCAAGTCTCAGCTGGCAGCACCCTTGGGAGGAAAGCTGGCATTATTTACAAGAAATTGGCATATGGTCACAACAGACAAATGGATCCTGGACGTTATAATCAGAGGCTACAGATTTCATTTTCGCACTCTCCCAAAAATGAGAGGCATGCCAAACCTGCCACACAATCAAAGGGCAGAGGCACTACTACAAATTTCAAAGCTCATAGACATGAAAGCTATTCAAGAGGTACCTACTCACGAACAAGGTCAAGGTTTTTATTCCAGGCTATTTCTGGTACCAAGGAAAGGAACCTACTGGAGACCCATTTTGGACTTATCCATCCTAAACACATTCTTACTCGTACCAAAATTCAAGATGCTCACATTACAGCAGCTTCTTCCCATGCTGGGCAAGGGGTTTTGGCTGGTAACATTGGACCTCAAGGAGGCATACCTGCATGCCCCTATCAGACAAAGCTGCAGAAGATACCTCAGATTTCTTGCAGGTTCAATCCACTATCAATTCTCTGCATTGCCCTTTGGCTTATCTACTGCACCCAGAGTATTCACGAAATGCCTGGCATCAGTAATTGCCTACTGCAGACTTCAAGGGATACAAATTTACCCTTATTTGGACGACTGCCTGATCCAAGTGGACAGCAAGTGCATACTTCTGGAACATCTGGCTTATGCAACACGGTTACTGAATGCTCTGGGATACACAATCAGCAAAGAAATCCAGGCTAACACCAGCTCAGAAAATAACTTTCCTGGGTGCCAACTTGGACACAAACACCCAGATGGCCTATCTTATGCCAGAAAAGCAGAAGCAACTAACTCAGTACTTCAAAATGCTAGCAAATTGTACCAGGCTTACTGCAAGGAAAATCCTGCAGGCTCTGGGCTTCATGGCATCTTGCATTCTTTTAATCCCATGTGCAAAGTTGCATATGAGGAAACTTCAATGGTACCTAAAAAATCTATGGTCTCAACACAGCCACAGTTTGGAAACAATAATACCAATAATTCCATGTTTGCAAAAGGAATTTCTATGGTGGGCTCAAGCATGTCAAACAAACACAGGTCTCCCATTCTGCAAGCCCCAAGCAAATCAAGTCATCACAACAGATGCCTCAGATTACGCCTGGGCACATGACAGACAGGTGCATTCAGGGCAAATGGTCCCAAAAGGAAAAGCACCTTCACATCAATCAAAAATAAATGCTAGCAGTGATAAATGCAATTACAGCTTTCAAGGACCTCCTGCATCCAGGACAATTATTGATAAGAACAGACAACACCACAGTTATGTGGTACATAAACAAACAAGGAGGAACACATTCATACCCCCTGTGCAGACTAGCCATGACACTTTGGAACTTGGCTCTGGAATGGCAAATCGAACTTCAAGCACAGTACTTGCCAGGTTTGGAAAACACGCTGGCAGACAATCTAAGCAGAAATATGACAGATCCATACGAATGGAAGTTGCATCCTCAAATATTTACAAAGATAATCCAAGCGTGGGGGAGGCCAGACATAGATCTCTTCGCCTCCCACAGGAATCATCAATTGGAAAAGTTTTGTTCAAGGACCTTTCATCCAAAGGCCTGGAAAGTGGACGCCCTTTCATTCAGTTGGACAGCATGGACAGTTTACGCTTTCCCACCTCTGCCTCTTCTGCCCAAGGTGCTCTTGAAAGCAAGAGCAGACAGACCAAAGATGATATTGATTGCTCCAGACTAGCCAAGACAACACTGGTACCCACTCCTGAGGAGCCTAACACATACTCCTCCCTGGTCCCTACCTCTAATGCCTCTTCTGCTGATTCAGCACAACTACAAAACTCTTCACAGTCAGCTGAAAACACTCAATCTCGCTGCATGGAAAATTCCTTAACACCTCAACAGACCTTACTCCCCAAAGAGGTACAGGATGTCATTTTGGAGGCCAGAAGGCCATCTACTAGAAAGGCTTACTCAGCAAAACTGAAACGGTTTTGCTCTTGGAATGAGGAAAAAGGCCAGGACCCTACAAAACTAAATTTGCCTCAGGTATTACAGTATCTAGCTGAGCTGCTGAACAGTGGACTCTCATTCTCCTCCATAAAAATCCATGCCTCTGCCATTTCTGCAGAATTCAACACTGATCCACCCTTATTCTCTCACCCACTCTTAAGACAGTTCCTCAGAGGGGCTAAGAATATAAGACCACCAAGGAAACAACTAGTGCCAGCCTGGGATCTTATTTATATTCTAGAAAAATTAACATTGCCTCCCTTTGAACCAGCTGCCTCAACAGATTTGCAACATTTGTCCTGGAAAACAACCTTCCTTCTGGCCATTACCTCAGCTCGTAGGGTTTCGGAACTACAAGCCCTCATGGCTGTGCAGCCCTTTCTCATTTTCCATCAGGACAGGGTTTCCCTTCAAACCAACCCATCATTTATGCCTAAAGTGGTATCCAGGGTAGCTTTAAATCAAGCCATACACTTGCCTACCTTTTATCCCAATCCTCAAAACAAAGGGGAAAGGCTGCTACACTCTTTAGACATCCATAGACAGCTACGTTATTACTTGGACAGAACAAAGCCTTTTAGGAAATCACAACAACCTTTTGTGTCCTATGCTGTAGGAGCTCAAGGGAAGCCAGTGACCAAACAGACAATTTCAAAATGGATAGGCCACTGCATATGGTTTTGTTACTCCTATCATGGAAAATCTGTCCCTACAGTCATCAGATCCCACTCCACCAGGGCCACAGCTACCTCTACAGCCTTCCTCAGAGAAGTTCCTACCAAAGATATTTTGGAGGCAGCCACTTGGAGTTCTGTGCATACCTTCACAAGACACTACCACCTGCCTTTATATTCCAAAACTAGAGCAGGCTTTGCTACTGCTGTGTTGCAGGGCATTCTGGCTCATCCTAGTTCTACTTGGTGCCTACCACCCTGTGCGTAGCTTTGGGATTCTACCCATATGTTATTACTGCAGCTGTATGCACGATGAACATAGTACAGTTTTGTACCTACCATAAATGTAGATGTTAGAGTGCTAATACAACTGCAGTAGATTTCCCTCCCTCCTTCCCCTCTTAGTAAAGGCTTAGGACCTAACCCCTCTTCATACAACCTGTTTGGGTTATCCTTCTATGGTATATTTGCTTGCAACTACTGTTTTTTGATTACATTGCATTGCATGTATATAAATATAATTTATGTATTGCCTTCCTACTGGGGGCACCTGACATCTGGGGCAAGAAAGACTGAAGAAAATGGCGTTGGCTGTGTCTTGTATACTCCTGCCTCACTGACGTCAGGAAAGGAAGTGACAACAACTGACGCCGGACCTAGACTTTGGAATTCGGCCGACCGAGGGACCGCCTGACGGCAGAGAACCCATATGTTATTACTGCAGCTGTATTAGCACTCGAACATCTACATTTATGGTAGGTACAAAACTGTACTTTCAGAATGCCCTGACAGCCTTCAAGGACTTACTTCATCCAGGACAACTACTGATAAAGACGGACAACACCACGGTTATGTGGTACATAAACAAGCAGGGGGGCACACACTCATACCCCCTTTGCAGACTAGCCATGGCATTGTGGGACGCAGCCTTAGCTTACCAAGTACATCATCAAGCTCAATTCCTGCCAGGAAAACGAAATACTCTGGCAAACAACCTAAGCAGAAACCTTATGGACCCTCATGAGTGGAAACTGGATCACAAGTCTTCAGCATGATAACAAAGAAATGGGGGACCCCGGACATAGATCTATTTGCCTCTCCTCGGAATTATCAACTGGACAAATTCTGCAGAAGGACTTATCACAGACAAGCATAGAAAGTGGATGCCCTGTCCTTCAGTTGGAAAAACCTATCAGTTTACACCTTTCCTCCTCTGCCTCTTCTTCTCAAGGTCCAACTAAAGGTCAGACAAGAAAAAACAAAAATTATTCTAATTGCCCCCACTGGCCCTGCCAACAGTGGTATCCAATCCTAAGGAATATGTCTCAACTCTCAGCTTGGTACTTGCCTAAAATACCTCATTTACTGTCTCAGCAAAATAATCAGATCCTGCACAATCAGCTCCAAACACTGAACCTGCCAGCATGGCTGATCATGTAGTTATTCAAACACCTCTCAGTAAATCTGTGATGGATGTCATTTTGGAAGCCAGAAGGCCTAGTACTAGAAAATCTTATGCTGATAAATGGAAAAGATTCTGTACTTGGAACCAAGCATAAGGAACTGACACAGCAAAGCCAAATATTCCTCAGATTTTACAATACTTGACTGAGATGCTTGACAAAGGCCTTTTTCATCAGTAAAAATCCATGCCTCTGCCATCTTGGCTCATTACAATACAGAGCCACCGATCTTTTCTCACCCTTTGCAAAAAGAGTATCTTAGAGGGGCCAAAAATGTAAGGCCTCCTAGAAGATCACCAATTCCTGCATGGAACCTCAGTTTTGTGTTGGAAAAGCTCACCCTGCCTCCATTTGAACCAGCTGCTACTGCAGATATAAAGTTTTTATCATGGAAAACAGCTTTGCTCCTGACAATCACTTCAGCAAGAAGGGTTTCAGAGCTACAGGCCCTCATGGCTGTGGAGCCTTCATATTTTACCCAGACAGGGTGTCCCTCAGGACCAATCCTTCTTTTATACCTAAGGTGATTTCCAGTGTGGCTCTTAGCCAAACTATTCACCTGCCAACATTTTATCCAAATCCGCAGAACAAGGGGGAGCGGATTCTGCATTTCTTGGACGTACACAGACAACTAATATTCTACTTAAACAGGACCAAAGCTCAAAGAAAAACTGAGCAGCTACTGGTGGCATTTGCTGCAGGATCAGAGGGAAAGGCTATTTCAAAGCAGACTGTTTCAAAGTGGATAAGCCACTGAATTCGTTTCTGCTACTTGCATCATGGTAAACCGGTGCCCAAGGGCATTAGGTCTCATTCCACCAGGGCTGCATCTACATCAGCAGCTTTTCTCAGAGGGGTACCAACCAAACACATTCTAGAAGCTGCTACTTGGAGTTCTGTTCATACTTTTACAAAGCATTATCATTTGCCTCTCTTCTCTAAGTCCAGGGCAGGCTTTGCCACTGCAGTTCTGCAGGGCCTTATAGCTGCTGCTAATGCTATTTAGCTCCAGCCTCCCATCCATAGTTTTGGGATTCTACCCAAATGTAATGACTGCAACAGTGAAACATGAAGAACATAGTACAGTTGTGTACACTTACCACAAATGTAGATGTTCGAGTGTATTCACTGTTGCAGTCTGGGTTACCCGCCCGCCATCCCCCCTTTTATTCTGCAGCTTCTCTTTCCTTCACTATAGTCTACAGCCTTTGTGGTGTATTTGCTTTTAGATGAAGGTAAAGTTTATGTTGTTGCATGTATATATATTTTTGCTCCCCATTTGGTGGGGCATCTGACATCTGGGGCAAGAAAAACTAAAGAAAATGGCGTTGGCTACCTGTTTTATACCCCTGACGACCTGACATCATGGAAGAGGAGACAGCAACTGACGCAGTACCCAAGACATTGGAATTCAGGCCGACTGAGGGCAACCTGTCAGCAGATTACCCAAATGTAATGACTGCAACAGTGAATACACTCGAACATCTACATTTATGGTAAGTGTACACAACTGTACTTTCCCCGTTGTGAGGGCAGCAACAGTCATCCGAGAAACTTCCTGAGCTTCTGCACTGTGGAGGCATTTGTGAGGGTCAACTCTCCCACCCCCATCCAGTGTGGGAGGCTATCGGGTATGACAAATGGATATTGGTCATTATATCCAGAAGTGATCTGATCCCCCCCCCCCCCACACGCATCCTACTCCATTCAAAAGAGGGCAGTGCTGGTTACTTGTAGTAACAAGGCATAGCTTGTTTATATGGTGTGTTCTTTCTGAACAGGATGAATAAGCTATGCCTGCTGATGTGAATTAGTATGAAATGAAAACAAAAGTGGTATGTTTTACTATTGTGCTCCCCCTTGGAAATGTAATGTAAATAACTAAATTCATCTAGTAGTATTATGTTACATAACATACGTACCTTAGCCTTAAATGCCACACTGCAAGTCTAAACCACTAACTGCAACCCTAACCTTAAAACTCTAGCCCTTACTTTAAACTCTAACCTTAACTGTAAAACTTTATACCTAACTGTAACTCTAAAACTTTATTCCGATCTCTTATCCTGAAACTCTAACCCTGACCATAATCTGAACTGTAAAACTTGAAGGTGCCTTTAATCTCTTTCTTAATGATTCTTTTTTTTTTTTTTCAAGTGTGCCTTGTTATCAGACTAGAGGCATGTGTGGGATAATTCAAATAGCGTAATCAGTAACTGTGCTGCCTGCACAGATTGTTCCATTAATTGCTACAAGTAGCCAACCATTAGCAAACTTTCTTTGAAAGTGAGCCATCCAGGAATCCCACCAGACCAAAGAGGGCCAACCTCTACTCTAGGTTATTTTTGGCACCAAAAAAAGAGACAAAGGACCTCAGGCTTATTTTAGATTTAAGTGGCCTAAACCCATTTGCACAAGAACAAAAGATGTCCTTCCTTAATCACTGTAGTAATATTCCTTACTGTTGAGATATCCTGCCAAGGGTAGCCATATGTCCGGCTAGTATACCAAAGCCTGAGCCCTTCCATACAGTGCAAATCAGACGTATGTCCTACGGGTCCACTACCAAATTTCAAAATTTCAAAACATTGAACCTCTGATTGCCGTAGACCAGAGGATTGAGGTTTTGAAATATCAAAACTTGTCAGTGGAGATCGCTGTACTGTGTGGAGCTGGAACTTTACCATTCTCTTCACTGTAGTGCAATCTTTGAGGTGGTATATTTAAGAAGCAGGGGGTGTGGGGGTGCTGACTACCTAGCCATTAGGCAGATAAATAGCCCATTGGGGCCCTTCCTTTTCTCTAGCCCTGTTTACTTTAGGTACATGTCATCCAGAAAAGGGAAATGTGATTTTGAGAAACAGATTTCCCCATAGGGACTGGCATGATAACTGCTTTTTTTGCTTAGATGCAGAACAAATTCTTAAGAAGTGCTCTGTTTGCCTGGCATTCGTCCCTAAGTCCCTGTGCAGTCATCTGTCTTCATTATGGATATGTCTTGAGAATCAGTGCATTAAACGTCATGCTGAAGGGTCCATGTCCTTGGTATCTTCTCCTGAAGACATTCAGCCTTTGTTAAAGAAGTTGAAGATATTTAAGCATGAGACCTCGGTTGTCCAGCCCCTACCAGGGCTGTTGATGAGACTTCAAAATCATCTGGCCCTAATGCCTGCCTCCACTGTTGAGACCTCAAAAGGTTAAATGAATTTCCAAATGAAGATTTCCAGAGAAAACAGTTCATGATTCTAAGGGACAGAAAATCTTCCTTTCCTGATAAACCTGTCTCCCTGTGAGTATTGTCTCTCTCCTGTGGCCACTTTCTTGTTTCTCAAAGACCGTCTCTGACCTTTACCATTTGGCAACAGATTACAAGAGACAAGTGTGTTCTGTCTGTAACAGAAAGGAGTTGCAGAATGCTGTGGAAGTCCTTGCCGTCCTTTTCAGGTATCCCTCAACCCCCGCCATGCCATTTCCCTCAGTTCCTCCTCCTCTGCTTCAAGGTTTTCTGTCTCAGAGCGTATTCAGTCAATTCCTCCTTGCCAGAGGGGCAAAGGCTTTTATTCCAGGATGTTTCTAGAATCTAGGAACTTGGATCATTCTTTTCTCAACACTTTTCTGAAAGTTCCCATTTTCAGAATGTTAACCCTTTTAGACCCCGTTTCCATTTTTTCTACCTCAAGCCTTTCTGGTCTCAAAAGGTAGCCAACATCCTTATTACTGGCAAGAAGCCCAGTACCAGGGAAAAAGCAAATGGATGTTTTTTTTTTTGGTTTGGACCTTGGCAAAGGGTTGTATCCTTTTTTGCTTTGTTTTTTGTAGTATTGATGACCTTATGCTATTTTTCAACTCTGGATTAATAAGCCCACACTTCCTTCAGGGTTCACTTTATGGCTTTCTTTAGTTTTTATCAGGACTTTCAGAATTCTTCCTTGGAGAAGGTTTATAAAGCACTTCTTAGGGGCACCTTTCTTATTAGCCCTCCACTTGGGGGGTCTCTCCCATCAAGAGACCTGAATTTTGCCCCAAAGAAGTTCACTCTGCCACCTTTCAAGACCGCCTTTAGAGCAGAGTTGAAATTTCTCTCCTGGCAAACTGTTTTCTCGGTAGCCATAACTTCTGCAAGAAGAGTTTCTGAACTTCAGGTCTTGTGTATTAATCCGTTCATCCTGCTGTTCTACAAAGACAGGGTTAATCTGCAAACTAATCCTACTTTCATGCCAGTGTAGCAATGGAGGCTAATCTTAATCAATCTAGTAATCACCAGTATGTTTTCCCAGCTGTAATAATAAAGGGTTGGTATCTGCTGCACTGGATAGATGTCCACAGGCATTTTAACTAGACAGGAGTAATGGCTTTAGCAAGGATTTGTAACTTGTTTTTGTTCGTTTGTTTTGTACTCCTAACAAACTGTACACAAAGGTTTCCAATTCCACTGTGTCTAGATGGTTGACTGACTGTACAAAATGTTACATTAAGTATATAAAGATATGGCTGTTGCTACCTCACAAACTTTTTTTAAAGAATGCTTGAGTAGATGACTTGTGGCTGCAGCTTAGGGTTCTCTGAGCACTTTCTCAAAGTATTGAGGTGGTTACATTTTCCAGATCTCGGTCCTCCTCTGAAGCCACCATTATTTGGCGTATCCTTTATTGAGGTCACCCAGGGAAGTCTGCTGTGTACTCTAGTAGTTAAGGAGGATCAACCAGACCATGTCACATTCAAAAGTCATGTACTTATCATAACGATAGATGTGAATGGTCGTATTCATCGTCCTCAGTATGCCTACTCACTATCCACCGCCTGGCAGGTGGGGCCTCTTGGGAAGTGTTGGTGTATGAGAGTGTGGTGTGTGAGGTCTGCTCTGAGCAGCTTGTTATGGATCTGGAGGATAATGGCAGCATGCAGGAAAAGAACTGAAGCCTGGGAAAGTGTTATTGGTGCCAAGCAGACTGAATGTTGGCATTCCAGCCCTAGTGGTTGATGAAGATGAGTCACAAGCATTTAGATCTGTTGTTATGGTGAGTGTAAAACTTAAACACTTCTATAGAACAAAAGAAGTGCTATTATTAGGTTTGATGTTAAACCAAAATAATATAATAGGCTGGTAAATACTAGAAAAGTGCTAGCCTAGGTTGTAAAGATACATTAAAAACAAGGCAAGTGTACTTAAGTTTCCTTTCTCATACTTCTAAACATTTTCTTCCTGTAATAACCATTGATCTTAATCACAGACGTAAAGAATAAACACAATTATGTGATGATTCATAAATGAACTAGTGCACAACAAATATTTAGACATTCAACAAGGTAATGAAAACATTGCGAAATTGTAGTTGAATGAACTATAACATATACACTTGCATGAACTTTCAAAACTGTTTTCTAATCCCATCAAATATTATGTAGCACTTTCCAGTTTGCCAGCACCAACATCCCTATGGAAAAACATATATAGTAAAATAATAGCACCACAAACCTATTAACTCATCAAAGTAGACATATTAATAAAATGTGCATGAACATGCTTAATAACTGAAATAGAAAAGCCAGTGCCAGTTAATTAGTCCAACTGACTGGTCATGCAGTTCCCAGCTTGCTCGTACATGTAGAGTAGGTACATTCATATATACATTCAGTACCGTATAGCATGCACAATTTATTGCCAGAATAAAACAGGCTACAGATGTCCTAAACTGAGAGAAATTAGAGATACCCAGGACCACCACTATGTGCTTCACAATTTTTTTTTTTTTATTACAGCAAACTAGAAAGAGGTAGCAATCAGGCCAGCCTGCTATGGTTTACCTGTTGCATATATATACAAAACTCTTGACACTGTTTTGTATGCCTATATAAGTGAAAAAATGAAAGTAAAAAATACTCTTAATGTTAACAGAAAATTATAAACAGCATCAACAGGAGTAAGTAATAATAATATTCTTAATACTGCTATTGATTACAGACCATTGCTGGTGAGGGTGTAATATTCTTAATAGTGCTTAATTGCTTTCATGAGTCATATAGTGCCTTAAATTGGTCTACTGTGGTGAGAATTACTGGAGCAGAAAGCTTCATATATGTTGCTTCAGATTTTTCTTTATCCTGTAGGATTGTGAGTACCTTAGAGTGATTATATAAGGTAAAAGTTAAGTATTTTTATGTTTGAATTCAGGTGCTTTGATTTGACTTGGTGGTTGCAGCTGCCGTCTTATCTTTTTATCTCCTTGCAGTTGCTGATGAACTCTGTCACCACTGATGCGTAAATTGATTTGTTTTGTGGAGGCTGTGTTAGAAAAGCTTCCACTTCCATTGGTCTTTCAAATGTTGTTGAAGTAGATCCCTGGGAGACATGTAAGAGACCAGGGGATCGTAGCTGAGTTACAAAGTATGTCTTTCATTTTTTTAAAAATAAGGACTAAGCATTTTTCTCTTCTGATGTAGTAAGTGCTGTAATCAAGAGTCAAAACACATCAAACATCCTGCTATCAGAATATTGCTACCACTCTCTCTCTTGCCTTTTACAGTATGTAATCATAATCTTTATAGTTAAGACTGCCTGGTTGTGTTGGATTGAGGAGCTTTGGAAGCTACCCAGTGTGCTTGTTCAACAGTTGGTGGTATTTTCACTGCTACGCTACAGTAATAATGAACATCACAGGGTCTCCATTTTCAGTGCTTTCAGGCAAGTCAGTAATTCTCACATTGTAGCAACTTACCCTATTCATGACCATCTACTTTAGATTCAGGAGGGAAGAAATACATTTGAATCTCATTAAGTGTTGTATGCTCTGCAAGAAGGCCCTCGTGATTGCCAGTCTCTTTGTAGTATAAAAGTATAGATGTGATGTTGTCCTATCTCACCTTCATTCTTAGCAGGTTGGGTTTGGATCCGATCCTCGGATCCATTTCGGCCTTATACACCAGCTAGAGGTCTTTCACTACCTCATGGCTATCCCCTATCCCAACATGGACCAGGAGAGCTCCCCAGATCTCGTTTGCAGCTAAAACAGATTGGGTGCTGTTCTCACTGGCACTGGCTAAGTACAATTTCTTCTGTTATTTTTTGAAAATAAAAGTGTTGTTTTCTCTATATATCTTTTCTAGTGTGTTTTACCTTTGATAACGCTTGGATTTACTGTTGGTGTTTTTTCTGCTGCTTTGTTTTAAACTGTTGTTGGCTGTCGTGTTTCCGTAAGGCCTTCCTTCCCTTATTCCAGCTTAAAACTAAAACCAAACAGCCCATTTTAGTTAGAGAGCTTTCCTTTGCTCCCTTTTGTGATTCTTACAGGCTAGTTCATTTGACTTGGAGAACTACCTAGACCCGTTTAAGTTAGAGGATTCTCCCCTCCTTTTTCTCATCCTCAGGGCATAGCACATTTAAGTTAGAGGACTCTGCCATCCTTCCCCCTATTAGAGTTAGGTTTAATAATTCATTAGTAGTTTTTACTATTGGTGTTACTGTTGTTTATTAAAAAAAAAAGTTTTTTGGATATCTATAGTTTGATTGTTGGATGTTTTCTTTCCTTTTCTTGATTAGTGCTAATTATGTCTTCTAAGGATTCTAAACCCTCCGGGTTTAAAAAGTGTGAAAAATGTGGACAAAAAATGTCCCTTACAGACAGCCACATACAGTTTGTGTTTATTGTTTTGGAGCCACTCATCACCAATAGTCCTGTGCAATTTGTCATTCTTTTAGCCATATGGCATTTTTGGAATGCAAAAACAAGTTGATCTTAAGAGGCCTTTTGAAAACCCCCTTCGGCGAAGAGATTCAAGAAGGTCCGGGTCCTTCAGAGTCTGTCCAGTCACCTTCTCCAAAGTCTGACAGGTCTACTAAGAGGTCTTCATCTTCTAGCGCTCCGTCGGAGTTACCTAAAAAAGTGCCTGAAGTATCCTCTCTGGATCAGAAGGCTGTCAGTTCCGAGAGGCCTTCCACTTCGGCCCCATCAGTCTTGGTGCCAGCGGAATTTCAATTACAGAGACAGTCCCCTGAATTGGAACCGGTATCTCTGACTCTGAGGTCACCATTACTTAAGCCTCTCCTGCCCCTTTGACTCGATCTTCCAGGAGCCTGTCTGATGATGATATGGATCGGGTGGTGCAGAGACTCTTAAGTACACTGGCAGTTGCCAAACTATTATCGGATCCAACCATGAGGGTGTCGGATCCAACCAAACACTCCCTATCTGTAGCAGTGCCTCCTCTGAGCCGACCTAGGAGCCAGATTGTCCAGAGCTTATGTTGGAGGAACTGTCTGAACCGAGAGCTATCACAGGATCATGGGATCTGAACATTGCTCCTGCAACCTCGGTTCAATCGGAACTCGAGGCTTGGAGCTGATGCTTTCCAGTCGGGTCTGGGGAGGGGAGTTGGATTGGATAGTTGTCAGATCCAAGCTTCCCTCTTGGGGCATCGGCTCAGGTGAGCTCGGCTCTTACATTAGCCACAGAGCCATCCCCCTTGGTTCCGGGGATTTCCTCCAGTTCCTCAGATCAGGGGAGAGGGGCCTTCGAGGTGATGAGAGTGCTGTCTTCACAAGCAGCTCCACTCTCAGGTCTGGACATTTCTCCTGCAAAGGCATTGGTGTCTGTCTCTCTACCCTTGCATCCACAAGGACGCGGTGATCCTAAGCCTCAGGATGCCCCACAGGGAGTCCCCCTCTCTTCGTACCCCACTGAAGAGGTCCCTCAGAAGAGGTTATGTAAGAGGAAGCATTTAGATTCCTCAGAGGAGTCTGTCACTTTGGATGCGGACCTCGATGATGCTGAAGGGTCCCCATGGTTGCCTCCTGATGGTGACTCCTTTTGAGACATCTTGGGAAATACTTTAAACAAAGGGGTGGCTGGAAGTCCACCGACCCTTCAGTGGAGGAGTCTGTGTGCCTGAAGGCTTTTGGATCTCCCCCTTCCTCCACTTGGGTGTCTCCACCTTTCGATGAACTTATGGATTTAGTTTCTTGAAAGGCGTGGCAGTCTCCAGATTCTGTAGAACCAGTTCCTCAGAGGCCAAATAAGTTCATTACCTCCCCATCAGACAAAAAGTTTATAACAAAGGGAGTCCTGGTAGATGCTATGGTGGTGGCAGCAGCCACCAAGAAAGAACTTTCAGAGACTTCTTCTGTCCATCCACTGAACAAGGAGTCTCACATGATGGACAGATACGGAAAGCACATTTTCTCTTCAGCGTTAGGTTGCTGAATTACCTGACTCATTTCACAAGGTTACAGAGAGATCAACTGAAAGAGCTAGGAGATACTCTCCCCAGGTGCAGTAGCTGAAAGGGTGTCAGAAAAATATTTATTTCAGTTCTTTACCTTAAGTTCTGTGGTCAACTCCTCCATGAGACTGATTTCTTATGCAGCGGATGGAGCGAGCAGAGCAGTGGGTTCAGGAATTTCCTTAAGGAGACATTCCTAGATGCACTTGTGTGACTTTGCAGAACCCTTTAAATCTTCCTGTGTGAGTCCCCATTTGATGGCTTGCCCTTGTTGGGCCTAAATTCAAGGACACACTAACCAGGTGTGAACAGGAAGTAAAGACTGTCTCTGCCGTAGGAGTCCATATTTCCCTACCTATCAGACTTTGCCCCAAAGGTCAGAAAGGTAGAGGGAAAATGTGGTTTTGAAAATCCCAGAGAGCTTTCCAGGACACACATGGCGATTCTTCCCCCAGGGGCAGAGGGGGAACTACTAATGGAAGATGCTGACCATGCAGCAGAGGGGGGGGTCTGCAGAATCAGGGAGACTGAGACTCTCTTTTTGGTAAGCCCTTTCAGTGCTCCTGAAAGGATGCCCGCCTATCCATCTCTGAAGGCAGTCGGAGGCCGCTTATCTTTGTACCCAGTAGCCTGGCTGACAGTAACAAAAGACAAGTGGGTACAAAGCATCATATCCAGAGGTTACGCTATATCCTTTTCACTCCCCCCTCCCAAATATAAAAAAGACCTTGGACGTCCCACCCAGTCAAAGGAAACAGGCACCTCTAGAAATTCAAAAGTTGCTAGACAAGAGTCATCCAAACAGTCCCCGCAGAATAAATAGGATCCGAAACTTACTCAAGGTTCTTTTTAGTTCTAAAAAAAAAAAAAAAAAAAAAAAAAAACCAAAGGACTGGAGACCAATTCTGGATCTCGGCAACCTAAACAAATCAGTAAGAAAGGCAAAGTTCCGGATGGTAACACTGCAGTCAATATTCCCGTTCTTTGACAAGACAATTGAATGTGCTCAATAGACCTCCAGGATGCGTACTACCACATAAAAATGGACAGGCGGTCCAGGAGACACATGCGCTTTTGGCTGGGAGTTAGCCATTACCAGTTTCGGGCCTTTTGCCCTCACTACAGCCCCTAGAGTGTTCACCAAGTGTATGGCAGTAGTCGGGGCTCACTTGAGACGCCAAGGATTCCGAGTGTTTTCATACCTAGATGACTGGCTGCTAACTGCCACCACCGAGCATCTACTAACAAAAGCGAGAGACTCCACCTTGCATCTCTGCTCTCAGTTAGGGATCACAATAAACTACGAAAAATCTGCCTTGCTGTCCTCTCAGAGTATTGTTTTATAGGAACTAGATACAACAAGTCCTAAATCTTCTTTCCATAGGTTCATAGGTTCATAGGTTCATACTAGGCTATCTGCCCAAGGGCATTTATAAGCCTAGCCCATAGATATGTGGCTTTCACCACCCCTTTAGTTTGAATAAAACTATGCCTATTATTTTTGCTGTACCTCTGTCGAGCAGTGACACTGAAGTAATCCCTGGGGTATATCTGCGATCTCCCATCCATTGGTCAAGATTCCTCTTGAACAAGGCCAGCGAGGTGTTCTGCCTCACATTTACTGGGATTTTGTTCCACAGCATAGAGAGTCTCTGGGTGATGAATCTGTCCCTCCAGTACGTCCTATTAATAACCGTGTCAAGGTTTAAGTCTCCCGCCCTTGTGGTTCTGAGGGATCTAGATTTTTTGAGGTGAAGCATATTCATCAAATCTGGGTTTGACATGGCCTTGTATGTCAGGCACAGGTCACCTCTGAACAAGCGGTATGAGACTGAATAGAGCTGGAGTTCTTTCAGTCGGGCAGCATAAGACATATTTTTGAGACCCTTTATCCTCTTGGTGAGGAACTTTTGGGGCCTTTCCAGCTGCTGCAGGTGTCGGGTCAGATACATTCCGAATGGGGCATTGTACTCAATCATAGGTCTAATGAGTGATGAGTACAGGGGGACGATGACCTCCCTTGATCTAGATGTGAATCCCTTCATGATCAGGTGGGCAATGTAGAATGTTTTCCTGACTACTTTAGCAACATGAGTGTCAAACGAAAGGCTAGTGTCAACCTGGGTCCCCAGGTCCCTGATGACTTCTTCTGTGCTCAGTGGATTGCCACCTATATGGTAGCTAGGGGTAACCTTGTTTTTCCCGAAGGGTATGACTATACATTCCTTGGCGTTTAACTTTAGGCCATGGCTCTGGCACCAGTTATCCGTTTCTGTGAGGCCCTTCTGAAGGATGTCTGTGTCAGAAGTGTTTTCGACTATGGCGCCCAGTTTGCAGTCATCTGCAAACTTTGTCAGCCATAACCCTCCTGTGTTAGCTTGTACTTCAGAAAAGTAGATGCCGAACAAGAGTGGACCCAGGACTGAGCCCTGTGGGACACCACTTGTGACAGGCTTTGAGTCTGACATGGCTCCAGCAACTCTGACCCTGTGGGTTGTGTCACTTAGCCAGTTTGCAACCCATCTTGTGATGTATGGGTTTACATTCAAGCTGATGAGTTTTTCGATAATACCTGAGTGGGGTATTGTGTCGAAGGCCTTTGCCAGGTCGAGGTAGGCTGTATGGACTGCCTTTCCCTCATCAATGGCCTTGGTGACTGTTTCGAAAAAGTCAACCAAGTTTAAAAGGCATGATCTGCCTTTGACAAAGCCAAACTGGATTGGATCCAAAGTCTGCAAGTTCCCTATGTCTTTATTTATGAGTTCCATTATGATCCTCTCCATGGCTTTGCAGATAAGGCTTGTCAAGCTAATGGGACGGTAATTTCCAGGGTCGGTGGAGGCACCGCCCTTGTGAAGTGGGACCACAGTCGCAGTGCGCCACTCCTTGGGTATGTATCCTGAGGTGATGCTAAGATTAAACAGCTGTCCTAACTGCGGGTTTAATTCCTCATTGAGTTCGTGGAGCACACAGCCGGGACACCATCCGGTCCCATGGATGCTGTGTTTTTGCCTTGGAGAGAGCAGTTCTCACCTGGGCGTTGGAGATGTTGGGGGGACTACAATCCTCTGGTATAGATATCTCTCCTTTTGGGGGGAGTTTGCACTGAACCTGTCAGCCAGTATGTTGGCAATGTGTGTAGGTTCAGTAATCTTCACATCATTTTGGACTAATTCTGAGCATATCTGGGAGTTTCCTCCTAGGTTTCTAACATAGCTAAAGAAGGCCTTATGATTGTCTTTTGTGTCCTTGGCGATTTTTCTCTCAAAGTTAGCCTTGGATGATTTTATGAGAGCTCTTAGTTTTTTACTTATAATGATCAAAGGTGTCTTTCCTTTCAAGGATTTTGCTCTATCTTGTAGTAGCTTCCTCCTTTTGTTGTAGAGCTTGTTTATGGCTGGGGTCCACCAGACTGGACGCTTGCCTTTGGTACAAAGAGTCTTAGTTTTGTTTGGGATTGCCTGATCCATGCAGTCCTGTAGGTGCTGGTAGAAGGCATTTGTAAGTGATTCAGCAGTTTGAGTAATGTTTACCACTGGCTCAGGGGCCTTAAAGGAGACCACGCTAGTTTTTAGAAGTGTGAAGTCGGCTTTTGAGAAGTTTTCACTGTGGTCTCTTTTATTTCAGGTGGGGGCGGGATGAGGACCTCCAGCGAGATTAGTTTATGATCTGATCTCACCAGTGAGGGGTTTACTTCCGGTGTTGAACATTTTGATCCCATGTTTGTGATGATGAGATCAAGTATGTTTTCTCCTCTTGTGGGGATGGTGACTAGTTGTTCCATGGCATTTGAGTTTATGAACTCCAGGAACCTTTGGGCTAGAGAGTTTGGGCTTGAGTAGTGTTCCCAGTCTATATTAGGGTAGTTGAAGTCACCTAATATGATGGTGTTTGGAGATGCATTTATCCCCTCCAGTGTTTTCAGGAAGGCCATGTGAGGTTCCTGGGTTTGAGAGGGTGGCCTGTAACATGCTACAAATTGCAGAGCAGTCTTGCCTATGGTTAATTGCACCTGGATGGTCTCCGATGCATCGTGCGTTGCCACCAACCTTGAGGTGTGGGTGTCCTTTATGAATATGGACACCCCCTTTTTGGTGTTGTCCGGATTTTGGGGGCGGAACGCATGATATGAGGTGAAACCTGATAGTGCTGGGGTGCTCTCAGGAGCCTTGAACCAGGTTTCTGTCACAGCACAGACATCCATGTTCTCCATACTGAGATGCGCCTCGAGTCGTGCATCTTGAGATTGAGACTTCTGGCATTGAGCAGCGTTACCCTTAGTTTTTTCCTTTTTTGTGTTCTAGGGTGGTAGGTTTAGAATTTGAGCCTTGCCTAAAAAAGGCACTATGGGGGTGGCAAGAGCCTTTGCCAATATCCGTAAGCCCAGGGGTGACAGGTGCAAGCCATCCCTTGCGAAGCAGCGTGGCTTGTCCAGCATGTCATCCCAGGCAGACAGACATTGGATCTCCTTTGAATGACACCAGAATTTAAGCCAATTATTAAAGCTGATCATCTTATCCCTGTATTGTGGCATCATTCTAGGTGAAGGTAGGATACTGCTCAAGGTCAGGGTCATACCTGCTTGGGCTACATAATCAGAGAGCTCCTCAATGTCTCTTTTCATGTAGTCCAAGGAGGTACGTCTCAGGTCGTTGACACCAGCGTGGACGATGACTGAGTCATACTTGTGCCTGCTGTTGAGAGACCTGAGTGCTTGCGTTATGTGGCGGATTCTAGCGCCCGACAGGCAGCTTACTGTGACCTTCTCCTTACTCAGTCTGGTGAGCAGGACGTCAGTGTGCCTGACTATGGAGTCACCAATGACGAGTGTGTCTGGCATTGTGTTTGGCCTTAGAGGCTGTGACTGTTTGACACTCTGACTGTGTGGTCTATGTGTTGCATGTGTTTGGTCCTGAGGTGGTAGTTGTTTGGGTGTCCAAGTTGTTTGGCGGTCCAAGAAAAGAGTGCAAGCAAGGACCATCCTGAAAATCATGGGGACCATGGCAGGAGCAATAACCTTGATCCCAGTAGCACGTATGCACATGAGAATTCTCCAGTGGATACTGTCCACTCAGTGATCAATTCAGGAACTACCTATGTCCCACAAGATGTTGATAATGGAATCTTGCAAAAAAGACCTTCATTGGTGGCTGTACTCCACTCAGGTGATGCTAAGTCGACCATTTGTACTTCCCCGACGATTAACCACAGTGACCATGGATGCTTCTCAGATGGGGGGGGGGGGGGATTATCATCTGGGAAAGACAGTCCAAGGCACTTGGCAGGATCATGAGGCCCATTTTCACATCAGTGTCCTAGAGATGAGAGCGGTGCTTCTGGCATTGCAAGCATTCCAAGACTCTCTTCCACTGGGAGCTGTTGCAGTACAGATAGACAACATGTCAGTGGTATGGTACATAAACAAGGAGGAACCAAATCTTACTCCCTTTGCTGGGAGGCCTTGAGAGTATAGCCGTGGGTGACCACCTCCCAGCGCTTTATGATAGTAATACGCATCCCAGGGAAATCCAACATGATAGCAGACAGATTCAGCAGAGCGATTCTGATGCCTCACTAGTGGTCCCTAAAACAAGAAGTAGCGGAAAAGATTTTTCTGCAAATGGGGCCAGCCTTGCTGGAATCTTTTTGCCACATCCATGAATGCCAAATCCAGCAGCTACTTTGCCCTTATCCCCCTCTGGTGGAGTCACCAAGGGATGCATTTGTACACGATTGGCTCTCGGGTCTCCTCTATACCTTTCCTCCCTTTCCATTGATACCCAAGATTCTTCAGAAAGCCAGTTACTTGGGAAGGGACTTGATACTCATCGCCCCATACTGGCCTCGTCAAATCTGATTCCCCTTCCTGTGGCCTCATCTTTGGGAGGAGCCTTGGATTTTGGATCCAGTTCCTGACCTTCTGACTCGTGCATCTGGAACGGTCCATCCCTGCCTTCAATCCCTCAAGTTGGCAGCTTGGCTGCTCCGATTCCAACCATAGCCAGGCTCCCTAACCTTTCTTCTTCAGTAAAACAAATCCTTATTTCTTCTCATAAGGCTTCAAATGAGAAAGATATATACAAGCAAATGGAAAACATTTTCTTCATGGGCTTCGAATAATATTGATCCTTTTTCTGCCCCAGTAGCTTCCATTCTAGAATTCTTGGCAAAACTATTCATTTTCAAATCTAGGTGCTTAGGATTTCCCTCTCTCTTCCCCCCTTGGCTGACCTGGTGTGACTTAGTTTGAACTCTACATTTACCTACAAAACGGAGTCTACAGGACTGCAAAATCAGTTTCTCTCAGCATTTAAGCAGATTGAACTCTACATTTACCTACAAAACGGAGTCTACAGGACTACAGTTGGTCACCATAACAAAATCAGTTTCTCTCAGCATTTAAGCAGATTGAACTCTACATTTACCTACAAAACGGAGTCTGCAGGACTGCACTTGGTCACCATAACAAAATCAGTGTCTCTCAGCATTTAAGCAGAGTAGGTTGCACACAAAAAGCACTTGTTAAACTTTCACTTACTTTTATGTGTAATTTTGCAGGTCACCATTTTGGTCAGCCATAGTGCTCTTTTTTCTTCTTGAGTGTTTACCTCCTTCCCCTGTAACTTAAGTAAATTGACTGTTACATTAAGAGCTATAATACTTACCTTATCGCTTTAGGACACTTTAGGGAACCTTGTAAACTGCAATAGCCCCGCTACGTTCACCCTGCACTCTGGCTCTTCGCCCTCCCCCTGCCCCAATTCCTCACGCCCCCAGTGCCTCTAAATTTAAAGTACTATAGCCACTCCCCCACTTTCTAGATCCTGTCTGCTTTCATCTGGGATAATTCCTCCCACCCCCATTCTTCTACCTACATTTTAATAACACCTATTAGCTTTCATCTGGCATTCTCCCATCCCCCTTCCAGTACCTTTACCTCTCCACTCTATCTTCTGGTGTTGCATCACCAGGTAAAACAGTTCCTTAACTCACTAGCTGAATCACAAATAATGATATACTCCTCTTTACTACCCCTCTTGTTCGCACCATACCTCCTTACCTTGTATGAAAACCAGTTTCTCACGGGATTTCAGGTCCCGAAAGGCCATACTATCACCCTAGCTGTAAATCCTCCCACCTTCATCCATACTTACAGTACCAGGTCCTATCCAACATCTTGTTCAGTCTGTCAACATCTCAACCCAAGGCACATTAGCTCTAGATCCAAACACTACCACAAACTAATAAACAAATTCCTGAAGTTCATTACCAAGTATAGACTTAACCTAATACTTGGTGGCGATATTCACCCCAACCCTGACCCACCCACTTCAGATACAAATACCCCCTCTACTTGCAATCTAAGCTACAAACATACAATTAATAGGCCAACTAACTCTCTCCTAGCCTATCATCTCAATATTAGAAGCATTAATAACAAAGTACATGAATTGCATGCACTTCTGGCTGTCCACTCCCCTGAGATTCTCTGTTTATCTGAAACGTGGTTAAATCCTGACATTACAGACAATGAAGTGTTACCACCTGGGTACAACATACACAGGCTGGATCGTGCTTCCAGGAAGGTGGGTGGGGTAGCTGTACTCTATAAATCTGAGTTGAATGTCACCATAGATATAATACAACCACCTCAGATTAATAACTCAGAGATTCTTGCCACCAACTTGCAACTTAATAAAAATAAATGCATTAATATCATCTGTATGCACATTCCCCCAGGTAACAATATATCTATACTTGAAGATATCCTGCACTGGCTGTCATGTCACTACCCCCAAGAAACCCTACTACTTTGAGACTTTAACATAGACTGGGGCACCTGTTCCTCAGAATCCCCAACCACCCATATTAACCTGCATGCATTTACACAAATCATATCCACCCCTACCAGGATAGGTAAACCCAACCAAAAAGAAATCATACTTGGCTGGGTACTCATAGTCATCCCCAACTGTACACCTCTGGTACCCTCCCTGATGGCCTAAGCGATCACCTTCTCACATATGTAATTAAGCACAAAGCCATTAATTCCCAACAACCCTTACACAGAAAGGTTCGAAACAATAAAACTTTGACCCCAAATTCCAACAAGAACTAAACTCATGTAATTGGTCTATTCTAAAACACCTCCCTTAGGAAGCAGTAGCATACTTTAACAACAAATTCCTTGAGATCCTTGATTTGCATGCACCTGTTCGCTCAAAGAGAACAAAGGCAAAGCTGCCATGGCTTTCTAAAGAGTCTAAACTCAAAATTACCCTTAGAAACAAAGCATGGGCTTTATGAAGTTTCTTCTAAAGACTCCAAGATCACATTAAATACAGGCAATCCAGGAACTAAACTAAAAATCCATTTTATAAGACAAAAAACAATACTACTGTGATTTACAGACAGTAAATCAAAATAACTCTCAGAAGTTTTGGGCAGGTTTAAATAATCTACTACATCCTGGACAAACTTCAACTGCAATCCCCGCTGCTACTATTGATAAAACCCCTGAAGATGTTTCTGACAGTTTTAACCGATTCTTTACTGAGACAATGCAGGGTTTGGGAGGGTGGCCTAATGGTTAAGGTGTTTGCCTTACAAACACAAGGTACAGGTTTGAATCTCACAGGGGATAATTGGCTAGGCTTAAAATGGCTCGCAAGGGCAGTTAGCCTAGTACTAATCTATGAACCTATGAACAATTAAAGCCCTAGCTAGCCAACTACCTCCTAGCTCCCCTGGTCCTGAAAGTAGCACCCCTAGAAACCTACTCGCGTTCAGCTTCCAACCAGTCTCCACTTCACTCATCCGTACCGTGATCAAAAAATTAAAACCCACTACACTTTCTGCTGATCAACTCCCTGCCGAGTACCTACAAAAATCAGTGATGCTATTGCTACCCCATCTCGTATACTAATCAAGTGAACCATATTAGAAGCTAAAATTCCCACCATCTGGAAAATATCCTATGTAATCCCACTTCGTAAATAAGGCAGCTCTACTGAATTCTCCAATTATAGGCCAATAGCTATACTCTCTCCACTTGCAAAGATTATGGAAAAATGTATTCATAGACATCTCATGTACCACCTAATCCAGAATCACATTATGCAGACACTCAGCATGGCTTCCGTCCCCACCACAGCACTACTTTAGCCCTCCTAGCCTTTACCAACACCATAAACCATAATCGCAACAATAATTATATATCCTCAGCCCTCTTCTTGGATCTTTCCAAGGCATTCGATATGGTTGATCACCAACTTTTAATCCACACCCTGCAAACATTCTGTCTAGATACTAGAGCCCTTCAGTGGTTTCAGTCCTACCTGAATGGTCAACAGCAGGCTGTCCTCTGGCAGAACAAACTCTCTAATCTTCTACCTAACACCCTTGGAGTAGCACAAGGCTCTATACTAGGGCCCTTGCTGTTCTCCATCTTCATTAATAACCTTTATACTGTCATCCCAAAAGTCAGCTGTATCCAATATGCTGATGACTCTACTCTAATTTGTTCGGCCACATCTCCAATAGAGTTATGGTCAGCTACCCAGACCACCTTTAATACAATAGAAAACTGGCTTTCTGAACGTCATCTGATCCTAAATCCCAAAAAAACTAAAATGCTGTTATTTTCACCAACACGTAGGTCTACCGCTTTCACCTTTACCATAAATTCAAATGATGGCACAATAATCTCCCCTGACCCCTCTACAAAACTGTTAGGTGTCGTCATAGATAATAATCTAAAATTTGACTTGCATGTTAACCAAACAATCAATAAAAAACTAGGGATACTTTACAGAATAAAAGACTTCTTAACCCCTCCAGCTAAAATCGCCATAGTTCGCTCTCACCTTCTTTCAACCCTTCTGTATGCATCCCCTCTACTCTTGAATTTAAACAAGAATGTCCTTAAACTCTCAATTTGCTACAACCAAATTGCCAGGTTTGCCACTGGGCTGCCTTTTAGGACATATCATTGCATCAATCTAAATCAGCTTGGGTGGCTTGAACTACCCAGCCTAATCCAGTATAACCAACTGATCATGGCCTATAAAATCCTCTATAATCCGGACAATACTCCTGCACTTAAAAATATTATTACCCCCTATAACAATCCTAGACCGCTTCGATTTTTCTAACAAACTAATTCAGACTAGCAAAATTAATAACACAGCTGGTGACTCTCTTTACAAACTCTGTAAGTAGACCCTGGAACTCTCTTCCAGCTGATATTACCTTACTTTCTACCTTAGGTCAATTTAAAACTAGACTCAAACAACATTTGGCACTTAACTGGCTGTGTCAGTGTATCAAGCCTGGCTAACTCTCTCTAGAATGTGTAAAAATCTATTAACCATTTTACTGTGTAATTTAATTTAATCCTGATTTACGCTCGGGATTAACTCTAACCTGTGGAACTTGTTTAACTTGCTTACTTATGTAATCACTGTAAATAGTCCGTTTGTAATATGTAATGTTGATATTATGTAATGCTGCATCTGCTTACCCTTGGAGCTTGTCTCCCCGGGCCTCCACTGAAAATGGACATGCATCCAGTCGGACTATTCCGGTCAACAAATGTAAAATAAAAAATAAAATAAAAAATATGAAGGGGCAGCCGCACGTACTATTTGAGTTCAGTTAGCGGTGATATCCAATTTCTGTTTAGGTGAATCAAGCTTCAATTTTATGTCACACAGACTATGCAAAGCCTTTCTAAAAGGTTCCTTTTTATTAAGACCACCTATTAGAGACCCTCCAGCACCATGGGACTTAAATTTTGTCTTATCCTGTTTAGTTTTTCCCCCGTTTGAGCCAGTATCATTTTGTGATCTCAAATTTTTGTCTTGGAAAACTATTCTTTTGATAGCTATTACTTCTGCTAGAAGGATGATCAGAGCTGCAAGCCTTGTCAATAAAGCCCTCCTACATGATTTTCCACAGGGACAGAGCATCCTTATGAACAAACCCCTCCTTTTTATCCAAAATTTATTTAGAATCTAATTTAAACCAATCCATAGAACTACCAGTGTTTTTCCTAACTATGAGAATAAGGCAGAATACATGCTGCACCAACTAGATGTACATAGACAATTATGCTTGTATTTACATAGGACAAAGGACTTCAGAAAATCTACCAACTATTTGTATCATTTTCACATTCAAGAAAGGGTGCCCCAGTTTCTAAAGTGACATTTTCAAAATGTCTCAGATTGTATAACCTTCATTTACAAATCTGAAAATAAAGATCTTTCCCGTAAAATAAAAGGTCATTATACAAGGGCAATTGCAACCTCTTCTGCCTTTTGGGCTAGACTGCCTATTGATACCATTTGTGCTGCAGCAACATGAGGAAGACCACATACCTTTATCACTCATTACCAAGTCGATTGGGCCTGCAGGAACAGGGCCTCCTTTGGTTCCACAGTTCTGAAGAATATTCTCCCTTGAGCCACCCAGGAAAGATGGTACTGGGAACGCTGTCCCAACCTGCTAAGAATGAAGGCAAGATAGGACAACATCACATAAAGAAGTTATGTACACACCATTACATTCCATGTGTGTTGTCCATCTCGCCTTCATTCTTACATCCCACCCTCCTTCCCCCAGCCCTTTACTCCCGGAAGACTGAGTTGTTACAGTTGGATACTAGTGTTCTCTGGCCTTCTTGATTGCTCTATTAAGGATTAAGCTGTTTTTATTTTGGAATTACTTTGCAAACAAGATCTGGGGAGCCCTTCTGGTGCATGATGGGATAGAGGATAGCCATGAGCTAGTGAAAGACCTTGAGCTGGTGTATAAGGCTGAGTCAGATCTGAGAATCGGATCCAAACCCAACCTGCTAAGAATGAAGGCAAGATGGACAACACACATGGAACGTTATGGTGAGTACATAACTTCTTTTTTCTGTAACTTGTTTTAGTTGCTGTTCTTGCTGAGAAGCTATAGATGTTCTTCGCATTGCAGTCATTACATTTGGGTAATCTGCTGGCAGGTTGCCCTCAGTTGGCCTGAATTCCAAAGTCTTGGGTCCTGCGTCGGTTGCTGTCTTCTCTTCTATGACGTCAGGTCGTCAGGGGTATAAAACATGCAGCCAACGCCATTTTTCCAGTCATTCTTGCCACGCGGTGCCCGAAGCAGAAGCAGTTCGCAAGTGCCGGTCGGCCGACTCCTGAGATTTTCGTGTTCGAATTTCAGATCCAAAGTCTTCAATAAAGCTAAGTACCCCAGTAGGGAAACTTTTTTCTTGCTCCAGACCGATGTCAGAAAAAGTAAGTAATTGTATTTCTTGTGGAAAGCAAATACCTGATAAGGACATTCATTCTTACTGTATTCCTTGCCTAGGCCCTGATCACAACGTTTCAGGTTGTCGGTTTTGTGCTAGATTTAACCAGCGCACTATTAAGTGTCGGTATGATTTTGCTTTAAGTTATTTTGGACACCGGTTTAATTATCCAGAAATGTCGTCGGATAGCCATCCGACTATCGGAGTTCACAAAAAATCCAAAGAAAAGGAGAGAGATAAACAACCTAGGCCCAAAACCGACAACGAAGCTTCTCCTAAGCCAGTCACTGGTTCTCAGTGAGGCGCGTCCGCAGCCCCTGACGTCCACTACTTTAGAGTCGCAGGCCGCTACCGACGCCCACGTGGAGTCAGCCATGCCGCTGGAAACTCAAGGTATTAGAGCCTCAGATACTACTCCCTCAGATGGGTCCGGAGCCGCTGAGCAGGCACCAGCTTCTGAGGGTGCATTCAGACCTAAACATCTTTACATTAAACCGACTTCAGCTTCAAAGGCAAAGACTAAAGCACCTTCTAAAGCAAAGAAACAAACTCAAGAGCCACGTGGACAGGCCTCTATGCCCAAAAAACAGATGTTCAATGTGGCCGAAGACTTGATTACCTTGATCAGGGGTTCCCATCCCCCTCCTGATAAGAGGCCTAGGCAAGAGACTGACTATGAATCTTCAGATCAGATTTCTATTTCTTCTGATTTCTCTTCTGATCAGGAATATTCTCTTCCCCCCTGTGAGGATTCAGATGCTGAAGAATCTATACCTTCAGCTTCTCCTCCAGTGGACTATTCCATTGGGGAAACCTTGCATACCATGAGGGAGAATCTCCACTGGGAGAGCTAAGATTTTTCAGAATCTAAAAAGAGGCTCAGAGATTTCCTTTTACTTCCTCAACACAGGCCTCTAGCCATTCCACCTGTGTTAGACATTGTAGATGATGTGTTTTCGGAGTCTAGTCTTACCCCTGACTCCTTACCTCCAGCTCCAGTTAAGCCTGATAGATATTACAGGGTTCCTGACTCTCATAAATTCCTTTTTAAAAACCCTGCTGCAGACCCAGAGACTATTTCTCAGGGTCCCAAAGGAGTTAAGGCTTCTGTTTCAAAAAACCGTACCCCCCTCTAACAGAGATTCTAGGGCACTAGATAGATGGGGAAAAAAGGTTTACACATCTGCTACCTTGGCTATAAGGGCTTTAAACTGTCAGTTTCATATGCTCAAATATCAGCAACATGTCATGGCATTGCTTAAACAAAAAATGTTGTTAAACTCTGTATGTGCAGAAAACAAGCAAATGCAGGCTTTATTACATGCAGCTGAACAAGTTGGAAAGTATACTTTGCAATGTGGTTTTGATTCTTTGGAGGCCTCCTGCAGGGCCGCAGTTATGGGTTCTGTAATTAGGAGGCATGCTTGGTTAAAGGAACAAAATCTGCCTGATCATGTGAAAGTTAAATTATTAGATGCACCTTTGCAGCATGATACTTTGTTTGGTGTTAAGGCAGAAGAGATGTTAAAGAAAATGGAGGACAAAGCTAAATCTATGCAAACTGTCAAAGATTTTTTACAAGTATAGCCACCTAGGTTTAATAGACACTGGCCTACAAAAAAATGGTCCTTTCCTGTGTCAGACAGACCTCAAAGGGGCAGATCCAGACGCCCTAGAGGCAGATCCCAGGTGCAAGGTTCATACAGGTCAAAGCAATGGGGTGCTTCTACCTCCAAAGTTGGAGAAGACAAATCACAACCTTACAGGAAACAGTCTCAATGACTTCCCCCCTGCCTGCACCAAGCACTTATCTCCTGACAGCACCCTTAGGGGGAAAATTAGCACTTTTTTCTCAGAATTGGCACATTATAACCCAGGACAAGTGGGTTCTAAACATAGTGTTGCAAGGCTACAAGTTCCATTTCCGTACCCTGCCAAAGGCAAACGGCTGGCCAGATCTGCCAAAAAATCAATGGGCAGAGGCACAAAAACAAGTCTCATCCCTCATGGACATTGGGGCCATTCAACAAGTGTCAGAGCAAGAGCAGGGACAAGGATTTTACTCAAGACTGTTCTTGGTACCCAGAAAGAACAAGGCCTGGAGACCAATACTGGACCTTTCTATTCTGAACACATTCCTGGATATACCAAAGTTCAAAATGTTAACTTTGCAGCAGCTTCTGCCCATGCTGGGCAATAATGCTTGGCTTGTGACTTTAGACCTAAAAGAGGCATACCTGCATGCCCCAATCAGACAATCATGCAGAAGATACCTCAGATTCAAGGCTGGCTCAATGCATTACCAATTCTCTGCACTGCCCTTTGGCTTATCTACTGCGCCCAGGGTCTTTACAAAGTGCCTGGCACCAGTAATTGCATTCTGCAGACAAGGAGGAATACAAATATATCCTTACTTGGACGACTGTCTAATTCAAGCAGAGAACAAGGACATTCTTCTACAGCATCTGGCGTTTGTGAAAAGACTTCTAACATGCCTAGGGTACACAGTCAACAAAAAGAAATCAAAGCTAGTACCCTCTCAAGAGATAATATTCCTGGGTGCAAGCTTAAATACAACTGCCCAGATGGCTTATCTCACACCAGACAAACAAAGGCAACTGACTACCTATTTCAAGATGTTGGCAACAAAGGCCCAGTTATCTGCAAGAAAAATTCTGCAGGCTTTGGTCTTCATGGCATCCTGCATTCTACTAATTCCATATGCAAGATTGCATATGAGGAAACTTCAATGGTACCTAAAAAGTGTTTGGACTCAACATTGCCACAGCCTGGAGACAATGATTACTCACATTCCCTGCCTGCAACAGGAGTTTCGATGGTGGGTGAAGGTTTGTCACCAGAACAAGGGACAGCCATTCACATTACCCCCAGTCAGGCAGAGACTAACAACGGATGCATCAGATTATGCCTGGGGGGGGCCCACATGGCAGGAAGATGCATTCAG